>NC_089793.1:48964780-48974780 GCF_040412425.1 Macrobrachium rosenbergii
TAAAAAGGAAAATTTACAAATTAAAATACATGGAATAAAACTAACGACTTCAAGAGTCTCAACATGCTATATAAATATACATTAAAACAAGACAATTTATAAAAAGCACCTGCTAGACTAAAAGGTTGAGGACTGAATGACTAAAAGGGAAAAGGAAACCAGCAAAGAAAACTGGCTCAAGCCAGATACAACTGAACAGAGGTGGTGTGTGAGTTCAACTTAGGAACTAGCTGTTTTATGAATAACGATTCCAAACTGAGTAGTTCGTGTGGATGACTTGTTTGGCCCAAAACAGAGAAGTCAGAATAATTAATACTTGTATTACATATATTTGAATGGTTTCTGATATTAGAAAATTCTGGATTGGACAATCTGCAACCAGTACGATGACTAACACCTTTATGTGAATCTGCTCTGACCCTCAGCAATCGCTTAGTCGATCCCACGTAAGTCCCCAAATTACATCTGGGGCAAGTATATTAATATACGACTGACGATTGCATTATTGGGCAGATTCTATCCTTAGATTTAAAAAGGGACCCTATTGTAAGTGGATTTTTGGGTATCAAAATGACTTGCAACATGTTAAAATGTTTTTCTATTGCAGACTTCAGATTACTTCTAAATTTATCGTCTAGGACGTAAGGGATAGTTGCATAGAGTTTCTTCCGTGGTACTGTACTTATAACAGCCGAGTGAGACAGCTTCTTATTTAAGAAATTCTTACCGTGTTTAAAGAAAACATGAGATGGAAACCAATTATCAGTAAAATATTTGTGCGAGAAAATTATTTCTTTATGATAAGAGTCCCAAGAAGAGGTTAGAGTATAAGCCCGGTGGAGGAGAGTAAAAATTGAATTTAGTTTAAAATGATAAAAACAAGCACTATAAAAGTTTGAACCCAGACCAGTAAAAGTTTTTTTTCTAAAATTGGAAGTGTTAAAACTGTCATTATGTCGGAACACCAAAACATCGAGGATGGTAATTGATTATTGTCCTCTCTTTCTAATGTAAACTTAATATTTGGATGTACTTCGTTGATGTACGAGAGGAACTGATCAGCATGAAAGGCTGATTTGAAAAAGAACAGAAGGTGTCATCGACATACCGTTTATATACAAGAGGATAAAAGCTAAAGGGCAATTTTCCAACATGCCCTCCTCCAGGGAGCACATGAAAATGTTGGAAAACGTGGGGCCTAGAGGTGATCCCATTGCCATCCCATCTATCTGTTTGTACAAACAACCATTAAAAATAAAAGCAGTGTCCAGCACTGCTAACTCCAACAATTTCTTAAAAAGACAACAATCATAATTAAAATAAGTGTCATTGGGTTCGATAAAAATTTTATCTAAAATAACTTCAATTGTTTCCTCCACTGGGACATTTGTAAATAATGACTCAACATCATAACTAGTCATATATAAATCAGTGTCTTGGCATAAAATATATGATTTGAACTCTTCAGATTTTTTAAAGTGTGCTGGTTAGAAGTCAACTGTTCTAATAGTGGTACTAAATATCTGGCTAATTTATAGTTAGGAGCGTGGATTGATGACAATATTGGTCTCAATGGAATTCCGTCTTTGTGTATTTTAGGTAGACCATATAAAATTCCAAACGACGTACCAGAGCAATGTAACTCTTCATAAGTATCTTTATTGATGATATTTTTGGTATTAAGTTCTTTTAAAAACCTGTTGATTTTATCTTCAACTTTAAATATATGTTTGCAATCAGGGTTACCGATTTTTTGAAACTTGCTTCCATCTACGGTCTGCCTAAGGTACATAAAATAGGAAACCCTTTAAGACCTATTATTTCCTCAATTGGTACTTTTAGTTATAACCTGTCTAAGTTTTTGGTTCCAGTTTTAAACCCTCTAACTTTAAGTGACTTTAACATATCTAATTCTTCCAAATTTGTTAAAGAATTATGCTCTTTCAATTTTAACAAGATGTTGTAATGGCTAGTTTCGATGTAACCTCTCTTTTCACCAATATCCCATTAAAAGAAACAACCGACATTATTCTTAATAATATATGTGAAAACCATTTATCAGTGTTTGGACTTAATAAAATAGACTTGCAAAAATTATTACATTTAGCAACTGCTGATGGCATTTTTACTTTTGATGGTAAATTATATAATCAAATAGATGGAGTAGCTATGGGAAATTCCCTTGGACCTGTATATGCGGATTGCTTCATGGGTTATTGTGAAAGGATTTGGATGTCTGAATGCCTAGTGCTTTCAAACCTTTGTATTACCGTAGGTATGTAGATGATACTTTCCTTGTGTTTAAGGAATTATCACATGTTGATTTGTTTTTGAATATTTTAATTCTCGTCACCTAACATTTCTTTTACTTGTGAGACGGAACAGGATAATAAGTTGTCATTTTAGATGTACAGGTATACAGAAATAGTGGCAAATTTGAGACCTCTGTTTATAGGAAAAGTACTTTTACTGGCTTGGGATTGAATTTCCTCAGTTTTTCATAAAAGTTGTATAAGATGAACTCAATACACTTTGATTAATAGAGCCTACAATGTTTGTTGTGATTTTAATTTATTTCATCAAGATATGGTTTTCCTCCAGAATTATTTTCTGAAAACTCATATCCCATTTTTGTATTTTACAAAGTTCTGAAAAATTTTTAAATGAAAAGTTTTGTCCCAGACCGGTGTACAGTACTGCTAGTAAAGATGTAAAGTACATTAAATTGCCTTACCTTGGTCATAGTAGCTATATGGTCCGAAAAAAGTTACAAGAAATACTTAAGCATTGGTTCCCTCAAATCAGTTTCCGGTTAGTTTTCTGTAATCCTTTTACAATGAGATCACTTTTGAGAGAGAAGCCTACTCTGCCTGTGGACCTTAATTCCTGTGTCGTTTACTTGTTCACTTGTTCGCAGTGTGGTCTGCGATACGTGGGATTTAGTTCCCGCTGGCTCAGACAGAATTTTGGAACACAGAGGTCTTTCTATTAGAACTAGGTTTCCCCTTTCCAAACCACCCTTTTCTGCCATTAGAGAACACAGTTTAGCACAGGACCATCCTTTCACTGACCTGGATTTTCGGGTACTGTCTTTTTGTTCAAATAGACTGGACCTTTTAATTTCAGAGTCGCTGACAATTAAAAAGATGAAGCCGGAATTGAACAAGAACTCGTCTGGTATTCAACTAGCTATCGTGTAATTTCCTAGTAGGTACTCAATTAGGTCGTTAAATATTTTACTTTGTGAGTGGTAGTTTGTTTACATTTCACTTTAGTTTTATTTTCATATTTTTATGTTTGTGTTTTTAATTTTTCGTTATTTTACGTCTCACCCTTTTAGTTTGTATTTACTTGTTCATTTTATATATTTCGTTAGTATTTTTGCTGAAGATTTATTATGACAATTCATTTTATTGTAATTTTATTGATTCTCATCCTTGTCGGTTTTTCAGCCTGATGATGAGGTTTTATACCTCAAAAGCTTGTACAATAAAGAATGTTCTTCCTGGTCTTGGCAATATTATTTATCATTAAGCTAAGATTTCAAGTAGCCGCCCAATTACTGAGACTAAATACATAGATATATAGATATATATATATATATATATATATATATATATATATATATATATATATATATATATATATATATATATATATATATATATATATATATATATATATATATATATATATATATATATATATATATATATATATATATATATATATATATATATATATATATAAAAATGAATATATATATATATATATATATATATATATATATATATATATATATATATATATATATATATATATATATATATATATTATTCCCAATCAGTGATACTTCTCCTTCAGAGATATTCCCGAGGTAGCGTGAATTTGATATTAAGTGACATTTGTAGCTTCATGTTAGCTTCATGATTATATATATATATATATATATATATATATATATATATATATATATATATGTATATATATATATTACTAAAAGGACCTCATTCATACTGGATGGTATCTAATAGAGTTTTTATTCAAAAAAGTTACAAGCTTTCTTGGACAAACAGTCCACATTATCAAGTATCCGCATTGTGGACTGTTTGTCCAAGAAAGCTTGTAACTTTTTTAATAAAACTTCATTAGATACCATCCAGTTTGCATGAGTTCTTTTAGTAATTCTGCTAATGCACAGAACAATTGTGTATGTGATAAAGTTAATATATATATATATATATATATATATATATATATATATATATATATATATATATATATATATATATATGACTATTTATCACATCACCGTGATTCATATACAATCAGAAAGCTACAAACGTCCTTTAATATCAATTCACTCTTCCTCGGAAGTAATATATTTTCATATATGTTACCGAAGAGAATTTTTAGTTGATAATAAGTCCACCGTCCGTGAGGTCAGACCAGCGACGGACGAGGAATCAGGACTACAGTGACACACTAACCAGTCGGCCACAAGAGAGGTATAAGTGAATACCATCTCCCATCAACCCACCGTCGAACTCAGGTGTTTTGCGTTTGGAGGCGATATCCACCACCTCTGCCATGTTGACCGTGTAGTGCGTTTTGTCGCGTAGCCATATTATGACTATTTATCACATCACCGTGATTCATATACAATCAGAAAGCTACAAACGTCCTTTAATATCAATTCACTCTACCTCGGAGTAATATATTTTCATATATGTTACCGAAGAAGGAATTTTAGTTGATAATAAGTCCACCGTCCGTGAGGTCAACCAGCGACGGACGAGGAATCAGGACTACAGTGACACACTAACCAGTCGGCCACAAGAGAGGGTATAAGTGAATACCATCTCCATCAACCCACCCGTCGAACTCAGGTGTTTTGCGTTTGGAGACGATATCCACCCACCTCTGCCATGTTGACCGTGTAGTGCGTTTGTCCGCGTAGCCATATTATGACTATTTATCACATCACCGTGATTCATATACAATCAAGAAAGCTACAAACGTCCTTTAATATCCAATTCACTCTATATTACTTCCGAGGTAAGTGATTTGGATGATAAGACGTTCTTTCTTTCTGATATTATCACGTGATGTGATAAATAATCATAATATTGCTACGTATGACAAAACGCACTACACGGTCAACATGGCAGAGTGGGTGGTGGATATCGTCTCCAAACGCAAAAACACCTGAGTTCGACGGGTGGGTTGATGGGAGATGGTATTCACTTATACCCTCTCTGTGGCCGACTGGTTAGTGTGTCACTGTAGTCCTGATTCCTCGTCCGTCGCTGGTTCGACCCCACGGGACGGTGGACTTATTATCAACTAAAATTCCCTTCGGTAACATATATGAAAATATATTACTTCCGAGGTAGAGTGAATTGGGATATTAAAGGACGTTTGTAGCTTTCTGATTGTATATGAATCACGGTGATGTGATAAATAGTCATAATATGGCTACGCGCGACAAAACGCACTACACGGGTCAACATGGCAGAGGTGGGTGGATATCGCCTCCAAACGCAAAATACCTGAGTTCGACGGGTGGTTGATGGAGAGATGGTATTCACTTATACCCTCTCTTGTGGCCGACTGGTTAGTGTGTCACTGTAGTCCTGATTCCTCGTCCGTCGCTGGTTCGACCTCACGACGGTGACTTATTATCAACTAAAAATTCCCCCTTCGGTAACATATATGAAAATATATTACTTCGAGTAGAGTGAATTGGATATTAAAGGGCGTTTGTAGCTTTCTGATTGTATATGAATCATGGTGATGTGATAAATAGTCATAATATGGCTACGTGCGACAAACGCACTACACGGTCAACATGGCAGCGGTGGGTGGATATCGTCTCCAAACGCAAAAACACCTGAGTTCGGACGGGGTGGGTTGATGGGAGATGGTATTCACTTATACCCTCTCTTGTGGCCGACTGGTTAGTGTGTCACGGTAGTCCTGATTCCTCGTCCGTCGCTGGTTCGACCCCACGGGACGGTGGACTTATTATCAACTAAAAATTCCCCTTCGGTAACATATATGAAAATATATTACTTCCGAGGTAGAGTGAATTGGATATTAAAGGACGTTTGTAGCTTTCTGATTGTATATGAATCACGGTGATGTGATAAATAGTCATAATATGGCTACGTGCGACAAACGCACTACCACGGTCAACATGGCAGAGGTGGGTGGATATCGTCTCCAAACGCAAAACACCTGAGTTCGACGGGTGGGTTGATGGGAGATGGTATTCACTATACCCTCTCTTGTGGCCGACTGGTTAGTGTGTCACTGTAGTCCTGATTCCTCGTCCGTCGCTGGTTCGACCCCACAGGGCGGTGGACTTATTATCAACTAAAATTCCCTTCGGTAACATATATGAAAATATATTACTTCGAGGTAGAGTGAATTGGATATTAAGGACGTTTGTAGCTTTCTGATTGTATATGAATCACGGTGATGTGATAAATAGTCATAATATGGCTACGTGCGACAAACGCACTACACGGTCAACATGGCAGAGGTGGGTGGATATCGTCTCCAAACGCAAAACACCTGAGTTCGACGGGTGGGTTGATGGGAGATGATATTCACTTATACCTCTCTTGTGGCCGACTGGTTAGTGTGTCACTGTAGTCCTGATTCCTCGTCCGTCGCTGGTTCGACCCCACGGGACGGTGGACTTATTATCAACTAAAAATTCCCTTTGGTAACATATATGAAAATATATTACTTCGAGGTAGAGTGAATTGGATATTAAAGGACGTTTGTAGCTTTCTGATTGTATATGAATCACGGTGATGTGATAAATAGTCATAATATGGCTCGATGCGACAAACGCACTACACGTCAACATGGCAGAGGTGGGTGGATATCGTCTCCAAACGCAAAACACCTGAGTTCGACGGGTGGGTTGATGGGAGATGGTATTCATATACCCTCTCTTGTGGCCGACTGGTTAGTGTGTCACTGTAGTCCTGATTCCTCGTCCGTCGCTGGTTCGACCCCACGGGACGGTGGACTTATTATCAACTAAAAATTCCCCTTCGGTAACATATATGAAAATATATTACTTCCGAGGTAGAGTGAATTGGATATTAAAGGACGTTTGTAGCTTTCTGATTATATATATATATATATATATATATATATATATATATATATATATATATATATATATATATATATATATATATATATATATATATATATATATATATATATATATATATATATATATATATATATATATATATATATATATATATATATATATATATATATATATATATATATATATATATATATATATATAAATATACATATATAAATATATATAGTATATATATGTGTATATATATATATATATATATATATATATATATATATATATATATATATATATATATATATATATATATATATATATATATATATATATATATATATATATATATATATATATATATATATATATATATATATTAAAATATATATATATATATATATATATATATATATATATATATATATATATACATATACAGTCATACCTCAGAAATTACATGAGTTTAGGTTCCGAGCCCCTCGTTCAAGGTGAATTTTCGCGTAAATTTGGCATTGTCTTTAAAAATGCTATTAAATGTTTATTTCCAGAGTTTAAGTACTAAATATGACCCTAATCATGCTCCCAAAGTATTAAGCTAACTTTTAAATGAACTAAAGTTAGTGTAATTTTATTTAAAATTTAGCTTATTACCCTTAAATAAGGAATACAGTAAATGGTTGACATAAAAGTTGAGTACTGCACAGTTTCATAATAGCACATTTACAGTAGGTGCGTACGTATACTAATGTTACCCCTAATTCATGGGATGCCGTTTTCTTTGTCACTTAGAGTAAAAGCCGTTTTCTTTGTGTCACTAGGTAAAACGTCACAGTCAACAAAAGTACAATTCCATTAAACATTGAAAACATGTACATAATGTTCGTAGAAGGTAGTACAGTACAGGTAAAATTCAATCAATTTAAAATTATATACTGTACTGTATGGTAATGACGTACAGAGAAATAATAAGTTGTGAACGTATGTTTGAGCGCTAACTACGAATGAGAGAGAGAGAGAGAGAGAGAGAGAGAGAGAGAGAGAGAGAGAGAGAGAGAGAGAGAGAGATACTGTAATAAAGTAACTGTAGCCTACTGCTCTTGCATCGTATTTATGCGCAAATATATAAATACAAATTTTCCATTCTGATTTTACACCTAAAAACACGAAAACTTCAAAATTATACACACTTTCTACAAGGGTATCATCTTTGAAAAATGCTGTAACTAAGGGTATCACATCTTGTAAAAGTACACCAACTGAACGTGCTGTAATTACATGCACATACAGATTGCACCAGCACTTTTCTCCGAGGTGAACAGAGTAATTTTCAAAGAATGACACTTATACAACTCTTAATTACATCTCTGGTATTACATTAAAGAATTCATTTTATCAAATGAGCGCGACTGAACAACCTCATCTCAATGTCATGTAAAGTCCTTGTGACAAAGACTTTGCAAATGGACATAATACTTGTATGATATTTATGTACGGAAATATAAATAAAAATTTTCCATGTCGATTTTACAGTTAAAAGCATGAAAACTTATAAATGACTTCAAACATTAAACAAGCATTTTCTGCAGGGGTATCATCTTTGAAAAGTGCAGTAACTTTGCAAATGGGTATCACATCTTGTAAAAGTACACTAAGTGAATGTGCTGAAATTACCTTTGCATCATATTTATGCATGTACAAAAATAAAAATAATACATTTTCGATACAGATTGTACACATGAAAGCATGAAATGCGTTTTTCATAGAGATTTTACACATGAAAGCATGAAATGCATTTTTCATAGAGATTTTGCACATTAAAACATCAAATGCATTTTTCATACAGATTTTACACATAAAAGCATGAAATGCATTTTTCATACAGAATTTACACATAAAAGAATGAAATGCATTTTTCATACAGATTTTACACATAAAAGCATGAAAACTTGTAAATTACTTCTCAAATTAAACACCCACTTCTGCAGGGTTTCTCGAGAATTTCGTGTGTCTGTGAAAAAATCTCGTATGCCCATTAGTTAGGTTCAGTGAAAAGTTTGTGTGTGTGTGAATTCAGCAAACTCGAATCGTGTAAGATCGAAGTACTGTATATATATATATATATATATATATATATATATATATATATATATATATATATATATATATATATATATATATATATATATTAAAAATATTATATATTAATTATATATATTTATATATACATAGTCTATATATATATATATATATATATATATATATATATATATATATATATATATATATAATATATATATATATATATATATATATATATATATATATATATTTATTTATTTATTTCTGTTCCACACGTGATTGTGTGTTATGATTTCTATATATTTCTATATATATATATATATATATATATATATATATATATATATATATATATATATATATATATATATATATATATATATATATATATATATAATTCATGTGGAGTAGCATAGCCGTTATATGCAACACGTATGCTGATGCACAATTAAGAATTGCTCTTCTCGTACATATTTATTTCCCGATGTTTTGTAGTTCTCACAACATAATTACATCTTCAAGGGCTCTAAAATGGATAAAAACAACACATAATTAGCATAAAACTCAAACTGAAAATTTTTATCCTAAAATTATACATTTAAAAACAAACAAGATATATTAAAATACACAAACTATTGGACCAACCTTCCACCAGAGTAAAAGAAACACAAATGGAAGGAAACTAACAAATGAAAAAGAGGAAAAGACACCTTAAGACAAGAAAAGGGGAGTGGCTGTTGACTGCGTGTTTAATGGGGGAACCAGTTGTTTGATCAATAAGGACTCTAA
>NC_089793.1:48979780-48987280 GCF_040412425.1 Macrobrachium rosenbergii
ACGTCTGCGCGGTAACTCGGCCGAACATCTCAAAAATTCCTTCGTCTCGTTGTCGTAATATTTGCACCGTTTTATATTAGTCTTTACATAAAGTATTATATATGAAAATGTGCGCAATTTCATGTACAATACAACTAAAAATAACTCATGGTTGTAGCTTTTATCAGTTTTGAAATATTTTCATATAAATCATGATAAATAGAAACAATTCGACTTTCGGTCAACTTTAACTCGACTGAAATGGTCGAAAAATGCAATTGTAAGCTAAAACACTTACAGTCTAGTAATATTCAATCAATTAGTTTCATTTCTCAACAAACGGTAAGTCTCTAGCACAATATTTCGATTTATGGTGAATTTTTGAAAAAAACATTTTCTTACGTCCGCGCGTTACGCATTCATGCATCATTTTGTGATAATATTTTCTCTGTGTTGCTTTGATCGTTTTAAAATTTGTTATATACCAAAATCATCGCAATTTAGTGTACAATACAACTAAAAAAAATTAACTCATTAGCTTTAACCGTTTTGCTTACAGCGCGATTTGTATACAATTATATACGATTTTTTTTTCGCTGTCATATATTCCAATATTTATATATGATAATGATATTTTTTTCATTTCTGATGGTTGCATACTAAACTTCAGGCAATGATAAAAAAAAGGAGCCAAAAATAAACTCTTAATCTTAAAAACTAAGCGTGCTGTGATTTTTTGAAAAAAATATTTTTTTCCGCTTCGGCGCTAACTCACCGAACGCCGGCGGCATACGGGAGACGTTTTTGTAAATAGGGCTTCGGTGTTAAAGGGTTAAGAGAGCAATTTGGTTAGGTAAGATTCAAACCACTAACTATCACTCAAGTTTTAAGCATATACCTGACTAATTAAACACAAACATTCACCAAAATATTACTGACTGGAATCCACATAAACATTCTCTAAAATCTCAATAACATGTAGGGACTAACAAAATGTTAAGAAATCACCAGCACAAAACTTTGAAACACAGTAATTATAAAATTATAGTAATATGATAGCACACACATATAAGAATGAAATGTGCCAAAATGGAAATATACCAACCACCAAAAATATGCTTAAAGATTATATCAATCTTTCAAAAGATTACTTCACTTTAAAAAAGAAAAAGTTAAACGCATGTCTTTCGAAGACTTTCTCATAGACAACACTGTCAAGTCACAAAGACCTATACAAATATATATAATTAGCAGCAAGACACATTAGAACTCACAATAAGAGATACGTTCATCTCTTATCAAAATAATAGTCCTCTTTCACCGAGAACATCACTTTAACTCTTAACATAAGAAAAACCAGTAAACTTCACTTTACCTTTTGTAATTATTACACCATTACACACCTTCCACAATGCTTGCACAAAACAATATTTCATATCACAGAGCTTTTACAAACACTAAACCATCAGTAACCCTTATATATATGAATGGGATTATTGAGAGAGAGAGAGAGAGAGAGAGAGAGAGAGAGAGAGAGAGAGAGAGAGAGAGAGAGAGAGAGAGAGAGGACCTATTGCCAGGAGCCCCTGATCCTAACTGCCTGACTCTGGATCAGCACTGCAATTTTAACTCGAACAAGCCCTCCCAGAATACATTATACATAAAGTATAAATACACTCATACAAGTATACACATGTATGGAATACATACACGGCTGGAGCTTGGAGCACCTTATCTCTGACTGACATTTCCTGGGAGACTCACACACCTGAACAAACAAAAGGAAGTGCGTTTAGACCCAAAACCAGCTGGCTGACAGCATGTCAACTTCAACTCTCTTACTGTTCCTCATTCCATTACTCAGTTTACAGAAAAGAATACGCACAGACACAGGTTAGGCACACATGATAAATGTATAAGAGAGATTTCACCAACTGGTTGACAGCTCATCACGATAAGACAAGAGGGGTCTTTTTGCCTCCTCCACACACTTGGGTAAACACAAGATGTACTGACCTGATAAGGATCTCAACCTCTCTCGCTGTTCGGCGCTAACGCTAAAAATAAACTAGGAATTCATTTTAACAACACTCAGTATACGTATTAATATACTAAACAAATGAAAAAAAACATCAAAACATTGTAAGATTACATGATACACAATTTTTCTGTATGAAAAAGACATTTTAAAATTACATCTCCACAACAAATGACGAATCTGCAAGCAAAACATCAAAATTTTCACAGAGGCATATGAACACTTGTAAAATGGTTATATGTATATATATATATATATATATATATATATATATATATATATATATATATATATATATATATATATATATATATATATATATATATATATATATATATGTTACAAGGAACAGAATCAACACTTTTTGAAAGTGTCAAAGAGCGTGATCCAGCGATCTTACTTCAGGAAAAGATGTGAAAAGATTCGACCCATGATAACACTCACATTTTTTTCTCCCCTCTCTCTCTCTCTCTCTCTCTCTCTCTCTCTCTCTCTCTCTCTCTCTCTCTCTCTCTCTCTCATAAAATCGACTCTCTCTCTCATCATTTACCAAAGCTCACCCACCCTAACCTCACTCATTCTCTCAAAGCAACTAAACGGACTATTTAAAGAAACACAATCGTTTCTACAAAAATAGGTTTATTATTCAAATAACCCAACAAGAAATGAATAAAACAAAGCAAAGATTAAAATGCATAACAAATGAATTATCGAGTCAGATAACTAAACTCTAAACTGCAAAACACTTCTGATTAAAGAAGTCTCATTATGGCTAATAGCCTGAAATCCCAAAATTTCACATACTCACAAATCAATAACTAAAAGTCATGTCCAAAAAAACAGTCTACCACAATTCCACATGTTATTCCAACATGTCCACAGACATCTGTCGAAAGAATTAAACATGATAGAAAACTCCCAAAAATATATGAAATGCAAAACACAATAATGGAAAGTGTAAAATGCATAGCCAAGATATGGCAAACGTAACATAACAAAATAATAATATAAAAAAGGTATGAATATTCATATTAAATCTCCCTCCACCAGTTCAAAAGTTCATAATGATTAGAAAGTCATGGTAAAAATCACAAGTTCAATTTTCTCCCATAAAAACAGAGATTTGAAACTCTACCTTATCTGCCGATTTTCAAAGCCTGGACCCACTCCAAAGCTATGGCTGGACAACTGCAGTTCTATCACGTTAATGAACGATCAAACTCACTTTAGGCAGATTTTGGCATAATCTAGATCAAAGTAACGCATTTACTCACGAATATACATAACGCTCCGAGATCATCTGATCGCTTAAAATTGTTGAGCTTCTTGCGCAGAGAGCTGAGGAATCAAACTATTTGCTGAATACAAAGATTTTACATCAAGTCTCTCTTCTGTAGTTCCATCTTGCTGCCAAAAATTCTTTCATCACACCTCAAAGCATTGAAGCTATGAAATGCATATATGTGTCCTTTAAATATATATATATATATATATATATATATATATATATATATATATATATATATATATATATATATATATATATATATATATATATATATATATATATATATATATATAGATATATATATATATATATATATATATATATATATATATATATATATATATATATATATATATATATATATATATATGTATATATATATATATATATATATATATATATATATATATATATATATATATATATATATATATATATATATATATATATATATATATATATATATATATATATATATATATATATATATATATATATATATATATATATAGAAGAATCATGAAACAGACCCACAAACATCTCAGGTTGAAGAGGTAAAGGCATGCATGTCTCTTACAAGAACAAGTTTATTCTGCCAACGTTTCACATCACATGATGCATCCTCAAGGCTGGAAATTACAGACAATAAATACTTAAAATGTCACTTCCACAATGGGAAAAGCTTCTTTAAAAATTTAAAAATTTTAAACATTTACAACTACAAAAATTAAAACAAGAACTTGAAAGGAACACCTACCAAGGCAAGAGCTAAAAGTGACTAGAAAGACAGGGAGGAAATAAACAAACGAAAGAAACCTATAACGAACGTGGAGAGTAAACAAACAGGCAGTTATGCTATAAACAGTTGTCTGGACGACGATTGGGTGTTTAGTGTTGGTACATTAGTTTTTATGAAAAGCGACTCCAACACCATCAACTCGTCGTCCTTACGGGCAGATCAATAATTTTAAAATCATTAATATCCAAGTGGGTACCACAAATCTTGGAATGATTCCGAACATTGGATAATTCGGGATTGGACAATGTGCAACCCGTCCTGAAGCTGACACCTTGGTGGGAGCAGAAAAACGGACCTTGAGAAGCCTCTAGTACATCCAACGTAGGTTCCCAGACTACATCCGGGACAGGTATATTTATAGATAATGTTGGATGTCAAGGAAGGACTCAGTCTGTCCTTCACTCTGAAAAAAGAATGGATATTTAGAGGATTTCGTGGAATCAACTTCAGATTTATAGCTGGCAATTCATGATGAATTAAATTCATACATTTCTTTTTAAAACTTTTGTCATGAAGGAAAGGGAACTTAGCATAAATACATAATTTGGGAACGGTATATGTGGGAATAGGTTGTTCCATTTTTGCAGTTAAGAGCTTATTAAGTACTCGATGGAAATAGTGGGATGGAAAACAATTGCTGTGAAAAAAATTAGCCAAGAACTCTACTTCTTTATGAAAGGCTGTCCAGCTGGAAGTAAGAGAATACGCCCTGTGGAGGAGGGTAGAAAGAGAATTCAACTTAAAATTGAAATTACATGAGCTATAAAAATTAGTGCCCAAACCTGTAAAAGTATTTTTCCTGTGAATGCTGGTTTTGAAACCCATTATTTTCCCTGGTGAACCGTAAGTCAAGAAATGATAAGGAGTTACGAGTTTCTTTCTCAACTGTAAACCTAATATTGGGATGTTGGGCATTAATGAATTCTAAAAAGGAGTCTGCATTAAAATCGCGCTTAAACAGGGCAAAGGTGTCGTCCACATATCTTTTGTAAAATAAAGGGTGGAAACTAAGGGGACAATTGTCGAATACTGTCTCCTCCAGGGAGTTCATAAAAATATTGGCGAAGGTAGGACCTAAAGGGCTTCCCATTGCCATCCCCTCCACCTGTCTGAGACAAGAATCATTAAAAATAAAGACCGTGTCCCGCATCACCAGGGAAAATAATGGGTTTCAAACAGGCATTCACAGTAAAAATACTTTTACAGGTTTGGCACCAATTTTTATAGTTCATGTAATTTCAATTTTAAGTTGAATTCTCTTTCTACCCTCCTCCACAGGGCGTATTCTCTTACTTCCAGCTGGACAGCCTTTCATACAGAAGTAGAGTTCTTGGCTAATTTTTTTCGCAGCAATTGTTTTCCATCCCACTATTTCCATCGAGTACTTAATAAGCTCTTAACTGCAAAATGGAACAACCTATTCCCACATACCGTTCCCAAATTATGTATTTATGCTAAGTTCCCTTTCCTTCATGACAAAGTTTTAAAAGAAATGTATGAATTTAATTCATCATGAATTGCCAGCTGTAAATCTGAAGTTGATTCCACGAAATCCTCTAAATATCCGTTCTTTTTCAGAGTGAAGGACAGACTGAGTCCTTCCTTGACATCAACATTATCTATAAATATACCTGTCCCAGATGTAGTCTGGGAACCTACGTTGATGTACTAGAGGCTTCTCGAGGTCCGTTTCTGCTCCCACCAAGTTGTCAGCTTCAGGACGGGTTGCACATTGTCCAATCCCGAATTATCCAATGTTCGGAATCATTCCAAGATTTGTGGTACCCGCTTGGATATTAATGGTTTTAAAATTATTGGATCTGCCCGTAAGGACGACGAGTTGATGGTGTTGGAGTCGCTTTTCATAAAAACTAATGTACCAACACTAAACACCTAATCGTCGTCCAGACAACTGTTTATAGCATAACTGTCTGTTTGTTTACTCTCCACGTTCGTTATAGGTTTCTTTCGTTTGTTTATTTCCTCCCTGTCTTTCTAGTCACTTTTTAGCTCTTGCCTTGGTAGGTGTTCCTTTCAAGTTCTTGTTTTAATTTTTGTAGTTGTAAATGTTTAAAATTTTTAAATTTTTAAAGAAGCTTTTCCCATTGTGGAAGAGACATTTTAAGTATTTATTGTCTGTAATTTCCAGCCTTGAGGATGCATCATGTGATGTGAAACGTTGGCAGAATAAACTTCTTCTTGTAAGAGACATGCATGACTTTACCTCTTCAACCTGATATATATATATATATATATATATATATATATATATATATATATATATATATATATATATATATATATATATATATATATACATATATATATACATATATATATATATATATATATATATATATATATATATATATATATATATATATATATATATATATATATATATATATATATATATATATATATATATATATATATATATATATATATATATATATATATATATATATATATATATATATATATATATATATATATATATATATATATATATATGTATATATATATATATATATATATATATATATATATATATATATATATATATATACATGAAGTTTTTTATCACATCACCGTGATTCATATACAAGCATTAAGCTACAAACGTCCTTTAATATCAAATTCGCTCTACCTCGGAAATAATATATTTTCACATATGTTACCGAAGGGAAATTTTTTAGTTGATAATAAGTACGCCGTCCCGTGGGCTCGAACCAACGAAGGACAGGAACTCAGGACTACAGGGACGCATTAACCAGCGTGGCCACAAGAGAGGTATAAGTGGATATCGGCTCCACGCACAAATCACCCGTTAACTCAGGTGTTTTGTATTTGGAGACGACATCCACCCACCTCTGCCATGTTGACCGTGTAATGCGTTTGTCGCACGCAGCCATATTATGAAGTTTTTATCACATCACCGTGATTCATATACAAGCATTAAGCTACAAATGTCCTTTAATATCAAATTCGCTCTACTTCGGAAATAATATATTTTCATATATGTTACCGAAGGGTTCTTTTTAGTTGATAATAAGTATGCCGTCCCTGGGCTCGAACCAACGAAGGACAGGAACTCAGGACTACAGGGACCCATTGACCCGCGCGGCCACAAGAGAGGTATAAGTGGATATCGGCTCCCACGTACAAATCACCCGTCGAACTCAGGTGTTTTGTATTTGGAGACGACATCCACCCACCTCTGCCATGTTGACCGTGTAATGCGTTTGTCGCACGCAGCCATATTATGAAGTTTTTATCACATCACCGTGATTCATATACAAGCATTAAACTAAAACGTCCTTTAATATCCAATTCGCTCTACCTCGGAAATAATATATTTTCATATATGTTACCGAAGGGGGATTTTTTAGTTGA
>NC_089793.1:48992280-48997280 GCF_040412425.1 Macrobrachium rosenbergii
TGACTGAAAATCCAGTGAAGGAACTAGAAGAGAATGCCATGTTTCAGTCATGTGTCGTTGAACACAGCCTGAGGATTTTGGATACTGCAAGGAATTTGATTTGTACGGATGCTGTTTATGTTGATGTTGCAGCAGGTGATGTAGTAGAGGAGCTAGAGCAGAGAAACTCTCCTCTGATAGAAGACAAGGTAGATAAAGTCAACAATGAAAAGGACTGTAAGCTAGACAATACTATTGAGGAGGTTCGTGAATCTTCTTTACTAGATTGTAACATTTTGGATTCAGAGTTTCATAATCTGTTTGAAATGAGAGAATTTGATATTAGAGATGCTCAAGCTAATGATTATTCTTTACAATAAATGTTTAATGAAGCTGTTTCAGAGAGTGAAATCGTTACAGAAGCGACTTGCTATTATTTAAAGACAGGAATACTGATGTGAAAGTACAGAGCACTATCTACTCCTGCTAATGCTTCATGGGATGTGAAGTACCAATTAGTTGTACCTTTAGGATTGAGAGAAGAAATAATCCGGATTGCCCATGTGAATACATCTGCCCATCTTGGAGTGAAGAAGACCACTCTCAATATTCTGCAATATTTTTATTGGCCTGGAATAAGAGAAGATGTAAAGAAATTTTGTAAAGTATGTGATACTTGTCAAAAAGTAGGTAAACCTAATCAGCCTATAAAACCAGTACCTTTATCTCCACAGATTGTATGTAGTGTTCCATTTGAGAAAGTAATTTTGGATTGTGTTGGTCCATTGCCTAAGTCTAAGAAACAAAACCAGTATTTGATGACTGTTATGTGCAGTAGCATAAGGTATCCAGATGCTGTACCTCTGCATAATATTTCTGCTAAAACATTAATTCTTCATCTAGTTAAGATTTTCACCCAATATGGAATACCTAGGATTGTACAGACCGATCGTAGAACTAATTTTACGTCTACATTATTTCAGGAAGTAATGAAAGTAATGGGTATTAAACATTCTATGTCCACAGTATATCATCTTCAAAGCCAAGGTTGTCTTGAAAGATTTCACCAGACGCTGAAAGAAGGATTGACTAAGTTTTGTGAAGAAACTGGTAAAGACTGGGAGGAAGGATTGCCATTTGTTTTATATGCCGTGAGGAATGCACATCAGGAAAGTCTTGGATCTTCTCCTGCCGAATTACTTTATGGAAGACAAATTAGAGGACCACTTAAAGTATTGTATGACACTTGGTTAGACTATAGTGAAGATGTCAGTTTGGGAGAATATGCAACTAATTTAAGAGAAAAGCTTGAGTATTCACGTAAGTTCGCCCATCAACATTTGTTTAAAGCCCAGCATTCCATGAAGAAAAAACTTTGATAGTAAAGCAGAGAAGAGAGAATTTAAAGTTGGAAATAGAGTTTTAATGTTAACTCCTATGAAGAAAACTTTTGAAAGCAGATATGAAGGACCATTTACTGTGATGAGTAAGAATCAGAATGTATATGAAATATCTACTCCAGGTAAAAAGAGAGATCGGAAAATAGTACATATAAACAGATTAAAACTTTATTCTACTAAAGAGAAAACTGAAGAAAGTATTGCCGTTGCTAGCTTGGTTCTTGTTGACAAGTCTTCTAATCAAGTATCTGATGACCATCTTATAAAAACAGATGTTCGATTATCCAATTCTGACACTATCAACCATCTGAAATCTAAATTGCATCATTTACCCTCTCTTCAATTGCAGGATATAGAAAGGTTGTTGGAATCTTTCCCAGCGATTTGTGGAGACAAACAAGTCTTGTGGAAGTTGAGATACAGCTTAAGATCGGCTCAGTTCCAGTTAAGAGCACTCCGTATCGAGTATCTCCATACAAGAAGACCATCATGAAAAAAGAGGTAGATTTCTTGCTAGAACGTGGTTTGGCCGAAGTCAGCCATAGTCCATGGTCATCTCCATGTGTACTAGTAGGAAAACCAGATGGTACATATCGGTTATGCACAGATTATCGTCAGGTAAACCAACTTACTGTTTCTGACTGCTATCCGTTACCCAGAATAGACGATCTTATTGACTTGGTAAGCTCATCAAAATTTATATCTCTTATATATCTTCTTAAAGGTTACTATCAACTACCATTGTCAGAATCCACAAAACCCATAACTGCGTTTGTAACACCTAGTGGACTTTTTCAATACAAGGTGTTACCTTTTGGATTAAAGAATGCTACAGCTATATTTCAAAGGCTCATGAATGATGTTTTGAAGGATTTATCAAATGTTGCAGTATACTTGGATGACATTATTGTTTTTACAGATACTTGGGATAGCCACCTAGAGACGTTAAGGAAGGTATTCGCTCGGTTGAAAGCCGCAAACCTCACACTGAATTTGGCGAAGAGTGACTTTGGTTATGCCCGAATTCAGTATCTTGGATATGTTGTCGGGAGTGGAGAAGTCGCACCCGTTAATGCCAAGGTGAATGCCATCTTAACTGTGAAGGAACCTACCTGTCAGAAGGAAGTTCAATGCTTCTTAGGGATGGTCGGGTATTACAGAAGATTCTGTAAGAATTTCTCGGAACTTCTTTCCATTGACTGATCTGACAAGCAGCAAGAAAAAGTTCCAGTGGACCTGAGTGCCAGGAGGCATTCGACAAGGCTAAGACTTTGTTAGTCTCAAGCCCAGTTCTCAAATCTCCTGATTTTGGAAGTCCGTTTATCCTCGAAGTAGATGCCAGTGAGATTAGAGTAGGAGCAGTTCTTCTGCAGAGAAGCAAAGACTTCTTACTACATCCAGTGATGTACAGCTCGCAAAAGTTTAAACCCCATCAGCGTAACTACTCTACAATAGAAAAAGAAGCTCTTAGTTTACTTTTGGCTTTGGAGAAGTTTGATACTTATCTTCATTCGTCCCCATACACTATTGAAGTATACTGATCATCAGCCACTTACGTTCTTGCAGAAAATGAAGACTAAGAATAAGAGACTAATGAGATGGTGGTTATCCTTGCAAGACTATGATCTACATGTGCATCACATCAAGGGAAAGGATAATTTGCGCGCAGATTTTTTATCCATGCATCCTGTTATGTAAAATTGTAAAAATTTGTCTTTGTTATATTATGAATTATAATTTTTGTTTATCCTCATTGGTTATAATGATGATCTTAAAGAGGGAGGTATGTTATAACTTGACTTATTTGTATTTGTTTTCGTATGAGATGCGAGGATCATCCAATAGATGGCAGTGTAGGTTGGATTGGGGAGTGTAATGTTATTGTATTTTTTCTCCTTGTTTTCTAAAAAGAGTAAAGTTCTGATGTTTTGATCCTTTAAAAGTTTACTTGGCTACTTAGTCTCGTACATACCAGTGTGTCTCCTGGAATTGTATTGTCAAGTTGTGAATTATACTAACTAATATTACGAAAGGATGTAAAGTGAAAAAGTTATATTATTAGTATGGGTAAAAGATTGATTCTCTTGTATTTTTCTTCTATGTACGTGACTTAGCATTTTGAAGAGTTTACTCTGTATTAAGAGAGTACTGTGTATTTCGAGTATTTTCTCGTTATTTTCTTATGTATTTCTTTGCGTGAAGAGTGTTAATACTTAGTATTGCATAAGTATCCAGCGATTTCACTACTATATATATTTATTTGATTTTTGGTAATACTAAATTAAATATTAAATAATAATATTTTTATTAATTTTATCAGTGTTTGAATAATTGCCTTGGGTAATCTAAATATTTACGTTTCTCTAACTAATAATTTAAGAGTATTAGAAGCAGAACGTAACTATATATATATATATATATATATATATATATATATATATATATATATATATATATATATATATATATATATATATATATATATATATATATACATATATATATATATATATATATATATATATATATATATATATATATATATATATATATATATATATATATATATATATATATATAAATTTTTTCATCACACCGTGATTTATATACAATCATGAAGCTACAATGTCGCTTAATATCAAATTCACGCTACCTCAATAATATCTCCAGTGGAGAATGATCACCGAAGGGGTATTTATATAAGTGATAAATGGACTGGTACCGCCGGGACACGAACCCTCGACACGGATCTATTCAGTGACTCCATTTGATGTTACCACTGCTCTATCAAGGGAGGTATAAGTCATTGCTGAGTCTGCTTTACTGTTTTTTCCCGTTGTGAGCGGGGAAATTGTACTTAGCCTCAGCAATGACCCTCCTCCGCCGCGATAGTTCATTGATACGTTTGGAACACGCAGCTCTTATCATGACATTTTTTTATCACACCGTGATTCATATACAATTATGAAGCTACAAACGTTGCTTAATATCAAATTCACGCGACCTCGGGAATATCTCCGATGGAGAATGATCACCAATGGGGAATTTTTACAAGTAATAAATGGATTGGTACTGCCGGGACACGAACCCTTGACACTGACCTATTCAGCGACTCCAGTTGACGTTACCACTGCTCTATCAAGAGAGGTATAAGTCATTGTCGAGTCTGCTGTACTGTTTTTTCCCGTCAAGGGTGGGAAAATTGTACTTAGCCTCGGCAGTGACCCACCTCCGTCATGAGAGTTCATTGGTACGTTTGGAACACGCAGCTCTTACTATAAAACTTTTTTATCACACCGTGATTTATATACAATCATGAAGCTACAAATGTCGCTTAATATCAAATTCACGCTCCCTCGGGAATATCTCCGATGGAGAATGATCACCGAAGGGAATTTATATAAGTGATAAATGGATTGGTACCGCCGGGACATGAACCCTCGACACAGACCTATTCAGCGACTCCAGTTGATGTTACCACTGCTCTATCAAGAGAGGTATCAGTCATTGCCGAGTCTGCTGTACTGTTTTTCCCGATGTGAACTGGGAAATTGTACTTAGCCTCGGCAATGACCCACCTCCACCATGATAGTTCATTGGTATGTTTGGAACACATGGGAA
>NC_089793.1:49002280-49119780 GCF_040412425.1 Macrobrachium rosenbergii
ATATGAAAGTGATAAGGTAATGGTATGCACAGCAAACAAACATAACTGTGTTAACCTGTGCACGCACATCATTTATATATAAACTGTGTAAATAAACTTTACAGTAATGTAATAGTTATATATTTATTCCTCTTTCAAAATATACTATAGACATGATAAATATGCTGTCAGTTAATCTAGGATATCCAAATCAATATCGAGAGAGAGAGAGAGAGAGAGAGAGAGAGAGAGAGAGAGAGAGAGAGAGAGAGGGTACAGACAGGTGAGTTGTGGATCAGCTGACGTCACTGCGCAGAGGGATCGTAAATCGGGTCTCTGTCCGTCTGACCTGTCTGAGTGGGTCCTGGCCGAGACTGCTTATTTGTTAGTTGTTTCTCTTCACGCGCACGTGCGGAACTGTCCCCTGTCCCATGGATCGCTAAAGTAAACAAAATCAGGTATCTAGAATAACGTAAATATTTCTTTTTCTTTTCCTTTAAGCACGTGAGATATCTTTGGCAGTACTTGTGATTGTGTCATATTCTTCCAAGTTTTAATATTATGCTTTTGAAATAAAAACGTTCTTTTCCCATCGCATTTTATGCATATTTTTTTTCCTCTCTTGGCTGAGAAGCCAGCTACGTTGTTTCTCTCACATTTAATTGTGTATATTTAGAAGTAACTATTTCTATTTGCCTAGAGCAATATTAGCTGCCACCGCCAGTATAATCACTCATTCGCGCATTTAATTGCGAATTTTTCGAAGCTACTGCTTCCCATTTTCCCAGAGCACCTTGATAATATTCGCTGCCACCGCCAGCATAATCATTCATTCACGCATTTAGCTGCGAACTTTTTTAAGCTACCGCTTCCCATTTGCCCAGAGCAATTTTATATTTGCTGCCACTGCCAGCATAATCACTCATTCAGGTGCTGTGACTATTTATATGAGCAAGTAAAAATTCAAAAGCATATTAAGTGGTATCTAATTATATGTAAGCCTGTTATTTTAAATCTGCCAGCTCTGACAATTCTCTGCAAGTCATTATTTAAAGCTTACATCAAACCTTGTGCTAAAACCCCAAATCCAAGTCCTTATGGGACTGTTTATTCCAGTTCATTAGAACAAACTTGAGTCTTCTTAGACATCAAAATCCAAGTCCATTTCGAGGCTTTATATTCGTGTGTTTCACACAAATCCAAGTCCCTATGGGACTGCCTATTCCAGTTCATTAGAACAACCTTGAGTCTTATGAGACCCCAAATTGCTCATTTAGCAGAAACCCTAAGTTCTCAGGAACCCAATTAACTGCACTCAACACCTTAATTTCACACTACAGCCGGCCAAGTCTGAGCAGGCCATGACATCCAAGTTTTGTCCTCCGAGACATATTAAAATTGGTTCCTCATGAACAAACAAATTCTTATTCAGACATATTAAAAAACTCATTCATCACGAACAAACTAAGTCTTTGAGGTATACTGAAACCAGTTCATCACAAACAAACTTGAGGCTTATCAGACACAAATTTGAGTCTTTTCAGACATATTGATTATCTAAATCTTCATGACCATATAAGCGTTATTTCAAGATGTCTATGACATCCAGAGCCCAGAAAAATTAAGACTTCAAGTTCTACATGTCCACTGGAAGAGGCATGGGACTGTCAGGACAAGCCCTGAGGGATTGGGTCCAAGAGAGAGTAGACAATGCCAAGCTGGAAAGAGAGGCAGAACGGCAGGAAAAGGAGAAAGAAAGAATAGCATGGGAGAAATGAGAGAGGAAGAAAGGCAAGAGATAGAGAAAGAACAACAGGAGAAAGAGAAAGAAAAAACAGCCTGGGAGAAACGAGAAGAGGCAGAACGACAGGAGCAGGAGAAAGAAAGAGCTCATCAGCTTGCAATGGCAGCTCAAAATGGCTCGGTTTGAAGTTCAGGAATTTTTGGCAGCTCCAACCATCAGAAAGTTATTTAAATCTCACCTGATTAAGGCACAGTGGACTCTCTTAGCTGTGACATGTGGGGGTAATGTTACTTTTGATATGATTGAGGCATAAGTTAAGTGTGTCGCAATCAAAGCATTAATAAGCTCTGGTAAAGTAGATGGAGAGTTAAGGGAGGCATATGAATTGTTGAATGCAGCTGAGGTAGAATTTACAAATAAAGCAAGGCAAGAGAATGAGAACACTGATGTACAGGCAGAACTTAGAAGTTTCGACTCAGAAGAATTTTGGGGTAAACTGAAGGTGTTAGAGTCAGGAGAAAACTTACTTAGGCTGCAGATACAGTATGATAAAGAAAAAGAAGAAAGTGATAAAGAAAGGGAGGAAAGAGATAAAGCGAGGAGGCAAGAAGAAGACGAAAGAGACAGAGCAAGGAGGCGTGAAGAAGAAGAAAGAGAAAAGGCAAAACACCAAAGGGAGTTGGAGTTAATCAGAGCTCGATCCTTACTGCCTGTAAACCCATATAACTATATCCAAGGTAAAACAGCCCCTGTGTTTGATGTAGCAAAAGTCCAGAAGTTAATTCCAAAATTTACAGAAGAAGCTTGAGATGAGTTTTTGATCACTTTGAAAAAGTGGTTTCAGGTATGGGATGGCCAGAGGATAAATGGTCAATTTTGTTACAGAGTGTTCTCGTTGGTAAAGGAAGAAGTGCCTACTTAGCCTTATCAGCTGATCAGTGTAAAGAGTACCGGGTAATCAAACACAATGTGCTACAGGTTTACCAGATGACCCCTGAATATTACAATGAAAGATGCAGACCTTTGAAGAGGGATGACAAGATGACTTTCTTGGATTATGCCTATAAAGCAAGGAGATGTTTTAAACGATGGCTGGAGGCTGCTAAGGTTAAGTCTATGGAAGAACTTGAAGAATTAGTGGTCTTAGAGCAATATCTAAGCGGAATTCCTGAACATATAAGAGCTTATTTGAGAGAGAGAGAGTGAAGAAACTTGATAAAGCTGCTACTCTGAGTGAGGATCACAATTTAATTTCCAGCAAAAAGAATTATAATGGCAGGTACCAGAACCAACAATTCACAGGTTATAGGTTTCAGTCGATTTTAAGAACAGTGCTGTGAGAAACCCCTCTAATAATTATACCAGTACAAAGCCAGGATATGTCCCACAGCAGTGGAACGCTAAACCCGCCCTTCTAGTATATTCTCAAGACAAGTGTAGAAAACTAATGTTGTTTGCCACAAGTGTGGAAGAGTAGGACATTATAGTCGAGACTGCTATAAAGTGTACCAGCAGACTAAGCCAGTTGGAAAGGTGACAAGAGGTAACCAGGTAAAGCCAACTACGGGGAACAATGTGGGAAAAAATGAAATCAGACAAGCAGCGTGCTTAGCAACCAGTGGAAATGCAATTTCCAGTAGTGAGTGGCTGAACAATGAGGAGGCTTTTAACCCAATAACCGTTTTCTATGGGAAGCAGCTTTGGTGCCCCCAGCTGTCAGCTAATAGTGCGGCCAGCAAAATTTTACGCTACCCAGACTGTCAGCAAAAAATAAAAAACACAACATGGCAACTACTCTCCGGGCCGCGCTATCTTTTGAGTGCTGGGGGGCTACGTTTGCTTTTTTTTTTTTATCAGTTTCTGTATCTTATTCCATATATTTGAACCCATATAAGACTATTAATGTATATACGGCCGTTTCCTTTTCACCACTGTCACGTATTTATACGTCTGCTCTTTCCAGCCATGATAATAACGGCAATTTTTCCCTTGGCTATAAGATTATCAGTGCGGCGACATTTGGAAAATAACATTCTCTTAGGACCGACACACGTGCATTGTTTCATGTATGGAAGTTTATTTGTTGTATATGAAACTTTTTTTTTGACGTTCTAGAATTTATAAATAACAGGTTACAACAATTATTCATTCGAATTATAGTTGTTACTAATCATCAGATTTTTTATTTGACAGGCCATATAATGGTATATATACCAGCTGTTTGCGAAAGATCTTGCATTTGGTAGTCTGTATAATCCAATCTTTGGGCTAAACCTAGGTTCCTGTTATGAATTATACATCATCCACGATTCATGCCTGTTTTCTAAATGAAAAAAATATTAAATAAAAGTAAATTGTATGGAATTTCTAAGTCATATATATATGCATATATATATATATATATATATATATATATATATATATATATATATATATATATATATATATAATCAAAGGCATATTCAGGTCTCCTTGGAAGGTAATGATCAGTTGTTGTTTTCATATCTCCTGTCTTCCTTCCACCTGCATCGAGTTTGGTGGGCGGAACCACTCAAACATTAGTTTGAGAATGATGCCTTGGATTATCCCTAGTCCTTTTGACCGATTCCGATTCCTTGTTTCATGGACAATGGCGGATTTAGTGATCTCCCTTTTGTACAGGCAAGTTAAACGACTTTTACTTTCCCCATGACTTTTGGCCGTCGACAAGGGAATTCCGAAGTGACCATCATCAATGAAAGAAGGAACCGGAATCTTTCAAAAGGACTCGTTATAATTCCAGGCCCTAATATCAAGCCCATCAAATTCGCCGCGGGTGGGAGGTAAACAACAGACGATCATTTCAGGCAATACCACCTACGTCGCTACCTTACAAATTTCTATATCAGCCGGTTATCAATATCATAGTCAAACCAAAATGACCATAAACATGTAGTACGTTTTAGACGTTGCCACTTTTCCCAGATTTGATTCATAAAACCTTGACCTAAGTTTGGATATCGCGTAGATATGACAAACACGTCGCCGCACCTACCCATACTAGGTCTGAAACAGTAAACAGCTTGACACTTGTTCTGCGTATCTAACCGTGAAGACGTAAAATGAATTGAAATCTGAAGAATTGAAGTCATATATTAAACTGCTTTGAACAAAAGTAGGGTGAGGATGATCTAGTTTCTAATCACCTAAATAAATTATACTAATGCCCAATATCTAGGCCAGACTCACTGATGAAAATAAATGCTACAACACGAAATAAAAAAAAATACTATTATTGACTTCTCCAGTGATGGCAGATTTGTAAATTAACTCGGCCTTGTCCCGAAACGGCCTCTTTCTTCTGGACAGCCGGGGGAGGGATAATTAGGATTTTATGGCCGGATTAAAGAACTCCGAACTGAGGAATGCAGATTAACTGTAGTCGGATTATAAATCAGGAAGAAGTTTTGAAACGTAGCTAATGACACCCATATTGTGTGTACAGAGTTTCTATGCGCACCATAAATCTAAATATACACTCACACACATATACACACACACACACACACACACACACACATATATATATATATATATATATATATATATATATATATATATATATATATATATATATATATATATATATATATATATATATATATCATAACATCATGTTGTCTCTGTCCATTGATCCGTATGCTAATTGTTCTTTTATAGTTGTTAGAATTCTCGAACGTTATGAATTATCAATGCCAAAATTGTTTGGTTTGAATTACTGTATATGAAATAACTATATATGACATCTAGTGTTCAAAGGAGGGTAAAGAACAATACAAAGAAAAGGTATCTCTCTCTCTCTCTCTCTCTCTCTCTCTCTCTCTCTCTCTCTCTATACGACTAAAAGATAATTTGATTAAGAAAATGGTGATACCGATAAATTTCATCATCTAGTTTTACAGATTTTCCTTTATCGATGTAATGAAACTGACACTGTTGTCAAATATGAAACCTTATGCCCGGAAATTGCTGGCAACCCGTTCACAATCATCAAATACAGACCTCATTTTCCTGTCCTTACCTTGTCAGCCTTTGTTGTCGTTTCCATCATTCTCACTGTCGGACGAATTTTCAGCATTGTTTCTTGTGCAAGAATTTTGTACGTAACTTTCATTTAGATTATGGTCTTTGTGTATTGTTTCATGTTTGAATGTTTGTTTGTTCTAGATCTAACCCTGCGATCTGTGACGTTTCAGAGTTTATTCATAAGTAACAACAATTAGTTATTCGAATGTTATACATACATATATATATATATATGTATATGTATATATATATATATATATATATATATATATATATATATATATATATATATATATATATATATATGTATGTATATATACATACATATGTATATGCGTGTATATAGCAACATAGAATAATATACACAGCTACTGAAGTAATTTTTATGAAATGCTAAAGTTAAATTGATGAAATAAATTAGCAATTTAGAATAAGTAAACAAAACATTTTTCGGTCGTTATTCAGAATGAAGCGCATCTGGAGTTCAGTCACACGCACTGAACCTATCGTAAAATAGTAAAACAGTCAAGTGAGTACATTTTCCATATTTCAGTTGGAATAATGTCAATAAACCACAGTTACTTATCATTTTTCATTTGCGCTAGAGCTGGAAAAGAAAAACAGAAGAAGAAAGTGACTCATTACCGATACTAAGCTGGATTAGATAGGATTATAGCCCTTTTACCCCATGCGTCAAAACACCAAAATCCCGTGTAAGAGAACAAACCAACCCAGCAAAGTGTTGTCTCGCTACATAGCGATGTCGCCAAGTGACTGGCGAATTCCCGCGTTAGTATTTGTAAAGTCACCACATCGGTGCCAGGATAGTGTTTCGGCGGCGCCATTAATTAAGTCTCCGCTGAGCTTGTTTTCTTTGGTGACTTCCCATTTTCTTCAAGCTCAATTAGTGCCAGGTCACGCATTTTAATCATTTTTACTTTATGCGTATTTATACAAATGTCACACATTGTGTATCACATGTTTCTTCATGCACAGGCATCAAGACTGTATCCATATTGTGGCCCCGGCGTTCCTCAGCCCGAAGGTGGAGAAGGCGAACACATAGGACCCGAAGGGCGTGATGATGGCTGTCTTTGGTATGTCCTCTGGCGCAACAGGTACCTGGAAATAAGATTTAAGAAGGTCCAATTTAGTGAATATTTTGGCCCCGTGAAAGAAGGCCGTGAGGTCTTGCATGTTGGGTAGAGGGTAGTGGTCGGGCTCTGTTGCAATGTTGAGCCGCCTGTAGTCGCCGCAGGGGTCTCCAGGAGCCGTCCGGTTTCTGCACCATGTGGAGGGGGAGGCCCATGGACTGGAGGCTTTCCTGCAGATGCCCATCTGTTCCATCTCCGCGAATGCTTTTTCGCCTCCTGAAGGCGCTGAGGGGGAAGCCTGCGGAACCGCATGTGTCGGGGCCCTTTAGTCACTATATGGTGGTATATGCCGTGCTTGTCTGGGGCCCGGGGACTTAAGCGGCTCGGGCTTAAATACCTCAGGAACTCCGACAGTAGGTGTGCATACTGGTGGGGGCGACGGCGCTGATGGTGGGTCTGGGTCCCGCCGTTAACGGGAGAAACCAGCAGGAGTCGGGTGTCGAGGAGGCGCTTTTAATACGTCGACTAGCAGGCCGAAGTGCGCCAGAAAATCGGCCCCAGGAGTGGGGTTCCTATGTCGCGATGATGAAGTCCCAGGAGTAACTCTGGCCAAGGATGGAGATCGACAGGAGCCTGGTGCCGTAGGAGAGGATGGGGTTCCGTTGGCGGCCGTCAGGAAAGCGGCCGGGTCTGGTGTCTGGTTGCGGACCTCTCTGGATGCTGGGAAGACCGATTTAAAGGCCCCTGTGTCGACCAGCATCATCCTGCGGAGGCGGTGTCGCGGACGTAAAACCTACTGTTTTGAGGCCCTGGGTTCTTCGGCTGCCATGGCGGCCTGTCCTGCTGGCGCCGCCACCCCGTTTTTTTGAGCGGGCGAACGAGCAGGGCTGATAGGCAGTTTCGGGCGTCCTTTCGAACCACTTGTGGTAGCGACAGAAGCCGGGGACCTCCATCTGCTGTGGTTCGGTGGGCGTCTGTTGGCGATGGCGTTGACGGGCTGCTCTATGACGTCCTCTTCAGGCTGGACGGAGCTGACCGGCTGTGTGGCCGGTTTTAGCTGCTGTGAAGCCTTGACGGAGTCTGTGAGGTGTTGCGCCGTCTCTATGAGGTCCTCGACAGGCATGGTGTAGGGGTGAGCGATCTGGTTGCGTACCTCCGGGAGGAGTTGGCGAAGGTAGATTTCCTGTGTGAAACTTATCTCCTGCCGCTTCTTTGTGCCACCCAAGTCTGGTAGTGACAGGAGATCTCATTTACCATGCCCCAAGCGTCTCTTGAACTGAGGTCGTGGCGTGGGTTTATGGCAAGGTCGATAGCACAGGGCGGCCCGGCTCGGCGATGGGCAGGAGCAAGCTTCGAGGAGGAACTTTTTTGTGGTGCTGTATGTGAGGGTGTGTGTTTCGGGTACTATGGACCGAGATGAGTTTTAGGGCGTTGAGCACTGTGTCGGCCTGTAGGATTTCGTCCGTCAGGTCCGCGATTCTGAAGTGGCTCTCCACCCTGCGCAGCCACATCGATGGGTTCCCCTGCGTAACGGCGGCAGCTTTTCGGTGAGGCGGCCCGCGATTGTGTTGCCCGGCCGTCGTGTGTTCGGGCGCTGGTGTGGAGTTGCAGGAGGGCCTCGATCTTGCGGGGCGGGCGCGGGTGTGATGGGAGGTAGGTAAACCTCCGAGTCCATGAGGTCGCGTTTAACTGCATGAAGGAGAGGATATCCAAGTCCATGCTCGCTCCTTTGACCCCTTACTGGAGTGGGGTACTCGCGTCCGCACTATGACTTAATGCGTGCGCCCGTGTGGTTCCGCTCAGTGACGCTGGTGGGAACGCGCGACGAGAGTCAAGTTTTACTCAAACACTGGTTACAGCGCCGTGTTTAGGCCGCTAAGAGCGTTTTGGAGAAATCCTGGAGCCAAGACTAAGTCGCCGTGTGAGTCCGCTAATGGCTCCGGGATACTCCGGGGGTCACCACTGTAAGGTGTCAAAGAAACGAGCAGGTAAAAGTTACTGCTGGTTTATTACAGATCCAGGCAGCTTATATATTCGGCCCGATTGACGCCGGCCGTTTGACAATGGAATTGACTGTGACCTGAGGTCGAAACAATAAACAATAATATACAGTGAACGAGTACAAATTACAATACAAAACTTACAGAGCTACAATATGGATACAGTCTTGATGCCTGTGAATGAAGAAACATGTGATACACAATGTGTGACATTTGTATAAATACGCATAAAGTAAAAACGATTAAAATTCGTGACCTGGCACGTTTTAGGCGTGACTAATTGAGCTTGAAGAAAATGGGAAGTCACCAAAGAAAACAAGCTCAGCGGAGACTTAATTAATGGCGCCGCCGAAACACTATCCTGGCGCCGATGTGGTGACTTTACATACGATTTATCACACGCCACGGTCAAAACATATGCTCCCGTATATATCGTGATCACTAAACGGCTCAGGCAGCGTTGGCGCTAAGTATATATCGTTCCTAAACGGTTAAAGGGTTAAAGAATGCCCTCACATCACGGACAACACCTCTGTATTCCGCAGCCCCATATGCCATTCCAAGAAAACCTTGGAGGTCCTTCCATGTTTTATGCTTGCTGTACAGATGACTACGGCAGTGATAACCAATATCACCCCTGCCAAGGGCTAAGAAACCCTTTGCTTCGTTAAATACCTCCTTGCCATCTGTGATTTTCTTAGCAGTCAGGTAATTATCCACTCCCTCAATAAAAATCTCCACCGGTTGAGGGAGAACCCCATTAACTAAGCCTGGGAAAGGTTGGATTCCCCAAGCTACTGTTGTGACTTTATGAATCACAGTCTTTTTAGCTTCCTCATCACCACCTGCCATATTGTCCCCTGTAAGAGAACTCCACATCCCGCAAACAAGACATGATCTTAAAATCATAAAATCCTAAAACCCGATATAATGTTCTCTAAATTAACCAAACAAAAACCACACAAAGAGGGAAAAATAAAATAATTATTTCCCAATAATCCAACAAGAATTCCAAAACTCTATGGGAGTAAATTGCACCTTTATGGCTACACAAAACAGTCGATCACAAACTGTAGTTCAAGGAGAAAACACCAAGTCTTTTCGAGGGTAAAAACACATCAGACCCCCTTAAAGTTCAAGAGGAAGAGGAAGAAAAGGAGAGGAATCCCCCAACTCAATACAAAAAAATTCAGCGCCCCTGAGGAAAGAAGGTGGAGGAGAGAGAGAGAGAGAGAGAGAGAGAGAGAGAGAGAGAAAAAGAAAATCCATTTTCTGTTGTGATGCAAAAACCGCTGAGCATGTGAATACAAAACCAAGGCTCGAAGCTACATAAGCATCTATCTCCCAGGTCGGTTACCTAAGCGTACCCCACAATCTGGCCCCAGTTACAAGACCCCCTTACATACATGTATGAAATCAAAAATAAAATACACCTCTGTCATCATGACAGACACCCCCCTAGTACAAGTCTCCCCTTAAACACCCTCTTTTTTCCTCTTTCCCGTATCCCAGTATCTTTGCAAAACTGTTATCACCAATTATATCGTAACCACTTCCACTAAAACCATATTCAAGTACACTATTACACACCAGGGAAAGAGAAAAAAATAACAGAGAGAAAAGAAAAATACAAAAATAAGTCAAAAGGAAAACTCACCTCCTACTCCCTCCGCCGAGTCCCCAGCAACAGCGCGACCGTCTTACACACGTTTTTCTAAAAATAAACACACGACTAGTCCGGGCACTGCGGTGAAACACAGAGTATCTATTAAACCTTTCCCAGTCACTCCTGAGCTAAGCTGAAATCATGAATCACCATCTCTCCCTTCCCTGCCTGCAAAAGCGAAGTCAGCAACCACAACTGGGGCCAACAACACTGCTGGGCTGATTCGTTCTCTTACACGGAATTTTCGTCTTTCGACGTATGGGGTAGAAGGGCTATAATCCTATATAATCCAACTTAGTATCGGTAATGAGTTACTTTCTTCTCTGTTTTTCTTTTCCAGCTCTAGCGCAAATGAAAAACGATAAGTAACTGTGGTTTATTGACATTATTCCAACTGAAATATGGAAAATGTACTCACTTGACTGTTTTACTATTTTACGATATGTTCGGTGCGTGTGACTGAACTCCAGATGCGCTTCATTCTGAATAACGACCGAAAAATGCTTTGTTTACTTATTCTAAATTGCTAATTTATTTCATCAATTTAACTTTAGCATTCCATAAAAATTACTTCAGTAGCTGCGTATATTATTTTATGTTGCTATATACACGCATATACATATGTATGTATGTATATACACACACACATATATACATATATATATATATATATATATATATATATATATATATATATATATATATATATATACATATATATATATATATATATATGTATGTATAACATTCGAATAACTAATTGTTGTTACTTATGAATAAACTCTGAAACGTCACAGATCACAGGGTTAGATCTAGAACAAACAAACATTCAAACATGAAACAATACACAAAGACCATAATCTAAATGAAAGTTACGTACAAAATTCTTGCACAAGAAACAATGCTGAAAATTCATCCGACAGTGAGAATAAGGAAAACGACAACAAAGGCTAGCAAGGTAAGGACAGGAAAATGAGGTCTGTATTTGATGATTGTGAACGGGTTGCCAGTAATTTCCGGGCATAAGGTTTCGTATTTGACAACAGTGTCAGTTTCATTACATCGATAAAGGAAAATCTGTAAAACTAGATGATGAAATTTATCGGTATCACCATTTTCTTAATCAAATTATCTTTTAGTCGTAGAGAGAGAGAGAGAGAGAGAGAGAGAGATACCTTTTCTTTGTACTGTTCTTTAAATACAGTAATTTCATATAAAGTAATTCAAACCAAACAATTTTGGCATTGATAATTCATAACGTTCGAGAATTCTAACAACTATAAAAAGAACAATTAGCATACGGATCAATGGACAGAGACAACATGATGTTATATCTATATCTATCTATCTATCTATCTATCTATATATATATATATATATATATATATATATATATATATATATATATATATATATATATATATATATATATATATATATATATATATATATATATATATAATATATATATGTATATATATATATATATATATATATATATATATATATATATATATATATATATTGTTGTAATAATCTGCTTAATTTTTATTTGTGGCCTTTTAAAGTAAATTACTTTCAGTTAATTTCAATTTAATTTCATTTTTGTGCCACAAGAAAAGCTGGTTTAGGTTGTTCTCGCTCCTACCGAAGGTTTTTATTATTTAAGTGGTACCTCGCCCATGAAAGTTGTTTTGTTTCTCTTTTCATGTAATTATATGGCTGAAATGCTTGTTTGGTGATTCCCCGTGCGCTGCCTCACGTTTGGTGGGGACTGTTGGCTGAGGATGAAGGCAGTGTGTATTCAGCTCCTTATCCTGGAGGTTTTTTGGAGACTATTCGCACAGGATTCGACATTGAATTTTTTCTGTAGTTTTGCTGGTTTTCGTCTGCCTGGATACTTTGTTGCAGCTGCTTATTGACGGGCATCCCTTTGCTGCGGTCGGACGCTCTTCCCGTGCGTTCTGGAGGGCACTGCCTGTGCTCCCATGCATCCTGTGTTCATCTTTGTATCCCTGGACTCGCCTGTTGACTTTGGAAGGACAGCCTGTCTTTCCCTCATCCCGTGTGCCTTCGTCCTGTCAACCTCCGGAATCGTGAAAATGCCTGATTCTATTTTGATAGCCGGTAAGGGTATAAACTATGTGCACTTCATATAGACGTTGCTGACGCGTGTCAGTGTGCTGTATCCTCCGGCTGCAGACTCCTCGTGACTTCAGGACCGTTTTTTTTGGACAGCCATGTGTCTGGTTCTACCACTTATATAAATTCATCGTGTTATCACCCTGGGCGTGGGTTAATTGATGTTAACATCGGCAGTTGTTGTTTTTTTTAGGTGATTTGTTATGTATGTAATATTAAGGTTTATTTTGTAAAATTTATGATTAAGGCGCTTCCCCTTTTCATTCTCTCCTACTCGAGTTTTCAGGGCTTTCTTAGGAATAGGTTGTTTTCCTTCCTCCTCCCATTTACTGTCTCTCGATCTACCGTGTGAAAGAGTTTACTTTAGGTGAAGGTTTTTTTTTGTACACCCTAATTCAGCTCTTTTTGTGGGGTTTTCATTTAAGTAATTATTTATATTTTTTGTAATATATAATTAAGATTGTTTAACATTTTTTCGTTATCCTCTTTGAGTGTTTTTCTGTGTTTTTGCTCTGTTGGTGATCTTGCCCCTTGACTTTAAGTAATCCTTTGTGGCACTGATCGTAAAAAATGAAAAAGAGCCTGTTCTTACCACTTCTTAAATATTAAATATTTTTGTGAACATAAGTTCATTACTATATATATATATATATATATATATATATATATATATATATATATATATATATATATATATATATATATATATATATATATATATATATATATATATATATATATATATAGACATACATACATTCATACATATATATGTATGTATATATGTGAGTGTATATTTAGATTTATAGTGCACATAGAAACTCTGTACACACAATATGGGTGTCATTAACTACGTTTCCAAACTTCTTCCTGACTTATAATCCGACTACAGTTAATCTGCATTCCTCAGTTCGGAGTTCTTTCATCCGGTCATAAAATCCTAATTATCCCTCCCCCGGCTGTCCAGAAGAAAGAGGCCGTCCGGGATAAGGCCGAGTTAATTTACAAATCTGCCATCACTGGAGAAGTCAATACTAGTATTTTTTTTTTTCTTTTCGTGTTGTAGCATCTATTTTCATCAGTGAGTCTGGCCTAGATATTGGGCATTATTATAATTTATTTAGGTGATTAGAAACTAGATCATCCTCACCCTACTTTTGTTCAAAGCAGTTTAATATATGACTTCTATTCTTCAGATTTCAATTCATTTTACGTCTTCACGGTTAGATACGCAGAACAAGTGTCAAGCTGTTTACTGTTTCAGACCTAGTATGGGTAGGTGTGGCGACGTGTTTGTCATATCTACGCGATATCCAAACTTAGGTCAAGGTTTTATGAATCAAATCTGGGAAAAGTGGCAACGTCTAAAACGTACTGCATGTTCGTGGTCATTTTTGTTAGACTATGATATTGATAACCGGCTAATATAGAAATTTGTAAGGTAGCGACGTAGGTGGTATTGACTGAAATGATCGTCTGTTGTTTACCTCCCACCCGCGGCGAATTTGATGGGCTTGATATTAGGGCCTGGAATTACAACGAGTCCTTTTGAAAGATTCTGGTTCCTTCTTTCATTGATGATGGTCACTTCGGAATTCCCTTGTCGACGGTCAAAATTCGTGGGGAATCGGTCAAAAGGACTAGGGATAATCCGAGGCATCATTCTCAAACCAATGTTTGAGTGGTTCCGCCCACCAAACTCGATGCAGGTGGAAGGAAAACAGGAGATATGAAAACAACAACTGATCATTACCTTCCAAGGAGACCTGAATATGCCTTTGATATATATATGTATATATTCAGTAAGCTACAAACGTCCTTTAATATCCAATTCGCTCTACCTCGGAAATAATATATTTTCATATATGTTACCGCAGGGGAATTTTTTAGTTGATAATAAGTTCGCCGTCCCATGGGCTCGAACCAGCGAAGGACAAGAACTCAGGACTACAGTGGACGCATTAACCCACACGGCCACAAGTGAGGTATAAGTGGATATCGGCTCCCATGTACAAATCACCTGTCGAACTCAGGTGTTTGTATTTTGGAGATGATATCCACCCACCTCTGCCATGTTGACCATGTAATGCGTTTGTTGCACGCAGCCATATTATGACTTTTTATCACATCACCGTGATTCATATACAATCAGTAAGCTACAAACGTCCTTTAATATCCAATTCGCTCTACCTCGGAAATAAAATATTTTCATATATGTTATCGAAGGAATTTTTAGTTGATAATAAGTTACCGCCAGGTGATAAAAAGTCATATGTATATATATATATATATATATATATATATATATATATATATATATATATATATATATATATATATATATATATATATATATATATATATATATATATATATATATATATATATATTTATATATATATACATATATACATATATATATGCATATATGCATATATATATATATATATGCATATATATATGACATAAGAATTCCATACAATTTACTTTTATTTAATATTTTTTTCATTTAGAAAACAGACATGCATCGTGGATGATGTACAATTCATAACAGGAACCTAGGTTTAGCCCAAAGATTGGATTATACAGACTACCAAATGCAAGATCTTTCGGAAACAGCTGGTATATATACCATTATATGGCCTGTCAAATAAAAAATCTGATGATTAGTAACAACTATAATTCGAATGAATAATTGTTGTAACCTGTTATTTATAAATTCTAGAACGTCAAAAAGAAGGAGTTTCATATACAACAAATAAACTTCCATACATGAAACAATGCACGTGTGTCGGTCCTAAGATAATGTTATTTTCCAAATGTCACCACACTGATAATCTTATAGCCAAGGGAAAAATTGCTGTTATTATCATGGCTGGAAAGAGCAGACGTATAAATACGTGACAGTGGTGAAAGGGAAACGGCCGTATATACGTTAATAGTCTTATATGGGTTAAAATATATGGAATAAGACACAGAAACTGATAAACAAAAAAGCAAACGTAGCCCCCCAGCACTCAAAAGATAGCGCGGCCGGGAAAGTAGTTGCCATGTTGTGTCTTTTATTTTTTGCTGACAGTCTGGGCAGCGTAAATTTTTGCTGGCCGCACTATTAGCTGACAGCTGGGGACACCAAAGCTGCTTCCCATAGAAAACGGTTATTGGGTTAAGATTAGGTAGGGTCAGGATTCCATGGTTAGTTTTAGTTCTCAGTTGTACGATCATACAGGGGACTTTGTGAAGAAATTGAAAAGGTCTGGACGGGTATGTGGTGACAATATCTCTTTGGACAACTTTGTGAAGTTGTTGCATTTATCTTGGCTCTTACATGAGGTCCCAGATGCTATAGTGGATAGTTTCAATAAGAATATAGAGCACACGTTTGATGAGGTGCTATTTTTTTCTCAGGTTCACAAGCACATGTCAAAATGTCCTGCGGTTGATAGTACCTTTTTCAATGGAATGCCAAAAGCTTCTGCAGGCACTTCAAAGAACCCATCACAGGGAATCTGGTTTTGCTGTCAGCGGTTTGCATGCCAAAGTAGAGAGTAATAGGGGATATATGTGTCCAATGCCACAGTTTCATTGTTTCAACTGTAATAAGCCGAGTTAGATATTGTGCAGGGTGCAAGAGTTCCCACCACTTTTTGCGGTTTTGTCCATCTCTTAAACAGAGTAGGGTTATTCAAGGGAATCTAGGGAGCAGCAAAATTTTTGGAAGACTGATTAACAAAAGGGAAAAGGATAATGAATTTTTCTTGTCAAGTAACACTTTGGAAGATGCTCTAGAGCCATAGCCTGTGGTGAAAGGGACCGTGCCTAGTTCTGAGGTTTGGATTTTTATAGATACGGGCACCTTAGTCAGTTTATTAGACCTTGATTTTTATCAGTCAGTGCTTCCTCAGTACCAGTTAAATCCTTCAGAAGAGAAGGTATGTGATGTTCAGGTTCATAATTTGGATGTTTTAGGTTCGGCGATTTGCTTCTTGCTGGGAAACCAGCTAATTAGGGAACCAGTTTTGGTGATAAAGGGCATTGCATTGGTGAACAGAATTTTGCTGGATCATCCAGCATGTCATAGGATGCAGATTTCCATACACCCAGAGGTAGGAGGTATAACAATTAGGGTACCTGGAGTTTTTGTCCCATACGTGGGCTTTGGTGAAATGGAAGGGAATACTACCATCGGTGATGATAATATGGAATCTGTAGTGGATAACCATTTACAGGGTGATATTGAGCCTATTGTTGAGGGGAAGAAGATATATAAGGGTGTTTTATTAGAAGAGATGATTCTAGAACCAGGTATGGCTGTTCTGGTGAAATTTCAGTTGAAAGATATAAAAATGTCTAAACAGGTATGTGTAGTTGAAGGCAGTGAGAAGCTTAAAGGTGTCTGAGTACTGTTTCCATAAATAAGTTATCTAATAAAGGAGTCACATGGGTGGAATTGTTGAACTATAATAATTCAGTTAGGAGGTATCACAAGAATACGTATGTTGTTGATCTCGAAGACCGGGGTGATGATACTGATTCAGTGGCTATCGTAGGTGAGCAAAATGAGTTTTCTGAAGTAGAAATGCAAGTTAGGAGAAGGTTAGATGATGTTCTGGCTGACTTTGCAGATATAGTCGCACTTGAAGGAGATACGTTAGGGTTAATTAATGTGTTAGAGCACAAGGTACACTTGGAGGATGCCACAAAGCTTATATATGTCCTGTCATATAGGATACCCTTTAAGATTAGAGAGAAGGTTGAGCAAGAGGAGGAGAGGAAGGTATAATTAGGCCTAGTTCCTCACCTTTTAATTTTCCTTTGTTGGCAGTGCCTGAGAAGGATGGCTCGATCTGCATACGTGTGGATTTCCATAAGTTAAATGGGAAAACCATCCCAGATAGATATCTGTTGGTGCGTCTGCCAGATTTGTTTGTGGAAATTGGTGGTAATAATATTAACTCATCAGCTGACCTTATGCAAGGGTTTTTGCAAGTGTCTCTTAGTGAGGAGAGTCGGGAATTTACTGTTTTTTCTATACCAAAAGGACATTATGAGTTTACACAAATGCCTTTTGGTTTGTCAGGTAGTCCTGTGGCTTTTACAAGGTTAGTGAACGCTGTCTTGCATGGGATTTTAAGGAAGACTGTCTTCATTTTGTATGGATGATGTCTTGATTGCTAGCATCTCTACAGAGGAACATTTGGAGGTGCTTAGGGAAGTCCTTAGGAAGCTTAGAATGGCGGGTCTGAAGGTTAAACTAGCTAAATGTGGTTTCTTGAGGAAACATATCACTTATTTATGTCATGTCATCTCTAAGGAGGGTGTTCGGGTAAACAATGATAAGTTAGGGCCATTGTAGATTTTCCTGTCCCTAAGACCAAGAAACAGGTTAGATTATTTATGGGGATGGCGGGCTTTCCAGGAGGTTTGTGAAAGGATTCTCTACGTTGTCAGCTCCCTTGCCAGATGTTTTAAGGGTTGATGTATAATTTTCATCGGTTGAGTCACAGCAGATAGTCTTTCAGAAAGTCAAAGATGCTTTAACCCCCTTATGGACGGGTAACATACATACATGTTTACACATAGCTTTGCGGTGAAGTCTGGGTAACATGCATATATGTTCAAGATTTTACACCATTCAGTTTGAACGAATCTTACAGGAAACATGTTTTGATCACTTTCATAGGCCATAATTGACTTCTGGAAACTCTCTTGTAGCTCAGTAGAGGATAGAGAGAGATCAGGCTGACTTGAGATGTCAGAGGAAAATGTACTGCTGCTTCCGAACCCAGGACATCTCATAAATATTTTACAATAAATATGCTCAGAATTTTTTCCTGATTCTAGTTCTTATCAGTTATGATATTGTGTGAGCTGTAATTATAATTTTACAAAATAAGATTAAAAAGAATATTAGAAAAAACTCTTATAACATGGTAAAATTAGCATATTTTTATGACTGTCTTTTGTAAAAGAGGCCCTATGCAGGGTTGGAAATATTCACTTTCAACTTCCCAAGGAAGGTACAGAAAATTTTTAAGAATTTTTTTCTTATACCATGTGCATATGCATATCTTCCTCTTTCCATTGACGATTTTTTTTTTAAACTGGCCATCCTTAAATTTAACCCAGTCCAGGGGTGAGCTTATATGTATTTAGCCTGTAGTGTGAGGGTTAATGAGTCTTCCTGTTCTGAAGTTTCCAAACTTCAATTTACCATTCACATTAGTGACAGATGCCAGTCAGGATGGGATAAGTGCCTGCTTAATGCAGAAATTTAAGGGTAAATTGCACCCAATTGCTTTCTATAGCCAGCAGTTCAAGACACAGGGGAGACATTAAAGGTTGATGGCCACGATAGATAAGAAGGCCTTCCTGTTGTCTCTAGTTTGGTTCATTTTAAGATGCTATTAATGGGAATGAAGTGGAGGTTCTTACAGATCATAAGCAGTTGTTGGATCTTTTTAATAAGCCAGATCTTTCCCCTAAGAGAACTAGGTGGTTTTTGACAATTAGAGATTTTGACGCTAAGTTGAAGTATATTAAAGGCAAACATAGCTGTAACTGGGGAATGTATACCCTGGGATACTAGCTTAGTAAAGGTTAAACAAGATGAGGATGAAGTTTTAGTAGACAGAGACGTTTCTTAGAGGTGAATAAGTAAGAAAGGGTTATAAGTTGCCTTTTGCAGGTCTGGAATCAGACAGCAATTTGTTAGTCAGGAAAATTAGGTATAAATTGAGGAGTAGTGAAGATAAAGGAGATATGACACAGGTTGTGCCTACGGAATTAATTCCTGTAGTGCTGGAAATTTCTCATTGTAAACTTGATAGCCCACATTTGGGGACTGAGAAGACGCATCAGAATGTACAGGGTAAGTTCTTTTGGAAAAACATGTTCTCATAAGTGGAGAACTTTGTGAAGGGATGTTCAGTTTATAATGCATGCAAGCCAGTGAGGGTTACTTTTGTAAATTGGGTTTTTTTCCTATCAGAGGGTGCATATGGATATCTTGTCGAATTTCTGTGTGTCTAGTTATGGCCACAGACATTTGTTAGTGATTGTAGATGAGTTAACTAGGTTTGTAGAAATTTTCCCTTCAAAGCATAAGACGGCAGAAGAGGTTGCTATAGCATTTTTCAATATGTATATTTACCGTTATGGGGTTCCTGAGGTGCTTATCACAGATAAGGGGAGAGAATTTGTGAATAAGATGTTAGAGTGTCCTGTGAAAGTTATGGGGCTACAGAAAGTAAATATTATTCCGTATAGGCTAGAAGTTAATGGATTGTGTGAACAAGCCAATAGGAAAGTGATTGAGGCTCTTAGAGTCATTGTAGGTGGCAATGATAAGAATTGGGATAGGTACATAGACATGATTAGATATAGCATAAATACAATAGTTAGTGACATGATTGGGTGTCACCTGTGGAAGCATTATTTGGCTATCCAGTGCAGGACGTATTTGATTCGTTATCTATACCTTCTCGTTGTGATGATACAATGAAGTCAAACCATGACTGGTCATTTGTCCTAAATTTGATGCCAATTTGGTCCACCACAGACGAGGCTGAGTAACTCCAAGTTTCCTCTTCAAGGAATTACTGTAATTTCTCTCGGCTGTATGGTAAGCTCTATTCACAGTATGGCGAGACTCAACAAAAATGGAGTAATTTTCATTTGAATGATTTCATTTCCATGCATTGAATTTGGTCTGTTTGTCATGGTAGGGAAATATCTAATTAAAATAGGCATCAGCATTTCATTTAACTTCTTTTTTGGGATCAGGATCTAATATAGCATCTGAGATATTAAGTGCCTGACAAGCTTCAGTAATGCGATCCTAATTGGCTCTGGATGTTAGCTAGACCACTTTTCCAGCGGTGGCATTAGGAATATACTGATTGACAGATATGTCTATCTCAATGGTGCAATAATCAGCAGTGCCTATATATTCACAGACCTTGGTCTTAACATTAACTCGAACATCTGAGAATATGAGGTCTGAAGCACCACCAGAAATGTGGGTGGGTGGGTTCCTCAATTATCTGGAAAAAATTGGAGGATACACAGACCGGCCATGTTGATCTGTAGAATTTGACTTTAGCCACTCGCTGTGCTTTGTATTACAGTCTCCACAAATAACGAATGAAGCTTTTGAATCCTGTGACTGAACCATACTAATCCTTTCCAAAACAGTCATATATAGAATCGTCGATATTTGGATTGTGGTAAACATTAATAGCATACATTGTAGAACTTACTGAAAATTTTAAAACAGGGAACTTCATGGCAACTACACTCCAAATTTCGTCCGGACTTAGTGTATACACCCATATCTTGCGCATGTGGGATGTTATGACGATAAATAAAGTCAGGGCCATCGAACCCAGGGATTAAAAACTCAATCTTTGTCTTGTTACCAAAGCTAAAGGGTACCTTCTACCCACTGGTTTGATTTCGGAGTGTCCTTCCAACAGAGTTGCCTGCCAAGGCTTAAAACACTCTTCTGAAGTGAATGCTGCTAAGAAAAGCCACATTAACCCATACCGCCAAATATTAGAAATATAATTCATCAGAATCTAACGTTCCAGAGGAGTTAGATGCAAAGGGAACCAATGAAAGTACAATCGATGTAAATTTGTTATTGTGTATTATGTGCATACATAACTTTAAATACCATATCACTGAGTCTTGAACTAAACTTACACATTTTGTAATATGAAATGCAGGCGTAAACAAAACTTTTTTCTAATATACAGAAATTTAATTCATTTTCAAGTAAATAACTACTTTTCAGGGGCATTGCCATTAATGAATCTTGATATCTTATTCATTTCATGATTTATACATCTTGAATCTTCGATGAACCACTTGGATATATCATAGACTTTTTGAGACTGATCGTCATGAAGTCGCGCACACAGCTCACACCAAGGCTTTGCTAATAATCCCCATTCTGATGGAAACTGGTGATACGCTTTCCATCTGAAAAGGATAAAAAAGATAATAAAGTCCTTCCTGGATTTCCTTTCGTCATCTGAACAAAATACTGACCTTCCTTAAGTTGTTTTATTCGCTATTGTGCGTCACAATTTGATAAACGTTTGCTCATTCAGTAGCACGTCCTCATAACAAAGACAAATGAAGTCCACAGCCTCGTTGGCCATCACAAAAATCTGAAGGAATCTTCTATCTCTATTGACAGCTCATGCACTGGTAACTGGTAAAAAGTGCTACTTAATTATATTACCGTTTATGATTAATTTTGCTATTTAAAAGCGTGTTTTATCTTTGTCACTGTTCAGCTTTCCTTCTCCTGATTTTGTGGTGAATACAAACTTAAACACTTGAGCTAAAGACATTAAACATCTAATATTCTGAAAATTACTTTATAAAACTTATATGATTTCAGTGAATCTGGTGAATATCGTCTTGTCAAGGTCCCGTTATTATTATTATTATTATTATTATTATTATTATTATTATTATTATTATTATTATTATTATTATTATTATTATTATTATTATCATACAAATTGCAACCCACCCGGTAATGGGAAAGCAGCCCAGTATGGAAAAAGGAGTACTTAAGTAAAGAATAAACTAACTAGAGTTAATAACATAGAAAAGCTTGTTTAACCATGAAATTTAGCTCTTGTGAGTTCGTTCGCTAAAAATATAGTTACACAAAGTTTGAAATTCTGAAATTCGAACTGTCCAACTGCATGACTAAATCACTTCGAAATTTGGTCACAGCCGATACAGACTTTATGGAAAACTGTGTGGAGCTGAACTTCACAAAGGAAAAGGAAAGACTGCATACTGAATATTTCTTGCTGTGTGGTGGATGGTATTGTCTAGGAAGATCCGAGTGCAGAGGAAGCTCAAAATTAGGAACATTTTAGAAGCATACACTCAGAGGTATTCCAGCAGCATTGCCGGGGATGAATAGTATATAAAAGAAAAAAATTAACTAAACCCTGATTTTTATCCAGCAAAATGCTAGCCAGCTGCTGAGCAACAATCAGAGGAACAATAGCCAAAAGACAGCTGAATACAAGTTGAAGAAAATACCCTTGGTAAGGTGGTTTCCATAATAACGTGAAAGATATTATCAACATACAAACATGCAAAGCTGACGAAAAGGTAGGCTGGATATGTTCCTCAAAAATGACTTTGCAGTCAAGAACGAAGCTTAGAATCTTAAATTACTTGTATATAATTAAAGAAACTGCACTGGGGATCAAATGATCCAAACATAGTGACAATCTAACTTTCAGTTTTGTTAGGATTCAACCTCATTCCCTAAAATTCGTGTCACGCATTAGTTTTAGCTAAATCTCTGTCAGGAAATGAAAATTGAGTAACATCATGAAAGGCAAACAACATATCATGCATATATATAAGTAGTAGTGGGCCAAGGGCATAACTTAATGGACACCAGAGATTACGCCACTGGCACTGTAGTGCTAACCAAAAAAAAAAAAAAAAAAAAAAAAAAAAAAATACACCCCGAACTCCCATCCGTCTGAGTTTGAAAACTAGGGCCTCATGAGGTAACATGGTCAGAAGTAGCATTGAAGGCAAATGGTACAAACTTTCGGACTAAAATAAGCGAATTTCTGTGCAACGCTGGAAATGGAATCACAAGTACCCAGGGCCTTTTAAAACCCGAAATGTAAATTAGGGAGCTTAAGTTATTTTCAGCATAGACATTCATATGTTTTACCAACGACCATTTCGAAAATTTAGATATAGTTATAAAAATTGGGACTAATCGGCCTGATGAAGGAACATCTTCAATTCATCAGCATGTGAAAAAAGAATCACTTCTAATAATAAAAAATAAGACATCTTAGGAGCCAAGTAACGAAATGTCTTCATAAAAAACAAAGTACATATACCATTTGGGGTCACACCTCAATAAGCATTACGTAAATTGAAAGATTCTTAATTTCGTGAGGCAGACAAAATAAACTAGTCAAGTCTGGCATCAGAGATAGGAATGAGGCATAAAGGATTACACAATATATACGTGATTAGATAAGCGCCCGAGTTAACACTAACAAATTACCAGTAGATTTTAAGCCTCTAGTTGTCCTTTAAATAACATAAATGAATAACAAAACTTTATTTTTCGTAATGTTTTTATCCTGTGGAAAACGCAATTCATCACTTCAGTCGCTCGCTGGAAAGGAATCCGTAAATAAGGGAATTATTTAGACCTTCGGGGTTTCTAAAGAACTGAAACAATACAATATTTAACTTCCCAAAATGCCGACGCTATGATAACAAGATAAATACTACTCAATATAGGAAAGCAAAACTCAGCAATAATAGGCAAAAAGAATATATGCAAAGCCTAACAAGCCTTTGTGTTGCCTTCTGGCCGACAAAAAAACTCCTCCCCATTCATAAGGATGGGCAGTTTGAAAGAAGCAGTTTGTTTAAAAGCCTGAAATTGCTACACTACACTTCGATCACAAAAGCGCCTACCAAGTGACTATATTGAGATGAACTGATACGGGGGTATAAGTGACCCAGTTTGTCATCCGAACCTGAACGAAGCAGACACATTGACGCCATCTACCTTGTGGGGTGAGCCTTCTTTGTCTGTAATCTGGAGTGTATGGAATTAGCGTAGGCGCAATAAGTGAAAACAAAGCAATGACATGTCCACAGTTGAATCATTAAACCTGTCCACAGCTTTCAGCTTTTCACATTGTGGAAAAATTATATTAACGTTAATTTACATATTTCAAAATCACCATTTTAGAAGAGGTTTCCTCGTAGGATGAAGCGTGACTCTCATCGAATTTCCTTATCCTTTGGGTAATTTAATCGCTCGTCATATTTCAGTATTTGTAAATATTTATCAGGATTTTTTTTTTTACCTTTCAGCAGTATTTTCTCACTTATAACCGGGTAGCTTTCAGCATTTGCTCTTAGCAGAGGGTGAAAAATGATCAAAATAACAAAACTTCATTAGAGATAATGGCACTGCAATTATTTATTTCACTTTTTCTTTTTCAATATTTCTTGTCGCATTACTAATTGTACCAGAAAATCTTAATCTCTCAAAAATTACCAAGCGTAATTTCCCAAACCGTAATAAAATATAGTAACTGCATAAAAGAGTGGCATATTCACACAAATACAAACGTATATACATATGCGTGTGTGTGTGTGTGTGTGTGTGTGTGTGTGTATGTATCATTGCTTTTTAAAACGATTTCCTTTCATTCTCCTCACTTTCATTGCCTGGGTGGGTCTTTTGTTCAATAATATATTTAATATATAAGTTTTTAAATGTGACTTTTTTCATGTTTTCCTCTGTTCGAGTGCTTTCAGCGTGATATATAGCATTAAATTTTCTCTAAATATACCGTTATATTTTCTGGCATTCGCCTCCATAATGCGATTAGGAAGTAAACTGCGAAAGTCGGCTAAGAACCTATTTTATGGATATATATATATATATATATATATATATATATATATATATATATATATATATATATATATATATATATATATTGTTACGTGGGTCTTTCTGCTGATGAGTTTAATTAGTAATTTTAATGATATTTATTCCCTTGCTTAACCTAAGAACCACATAATCCTGTCAGTTAAGGCTGAAAGTTACCCCCAAAAAAGACATAATTAACATAATTAGATCAGGTCATGCCTAGATTACTGAATATATATATATACTGATATATATATATATATATATATATATATATATATATATATATATATATATATATATATATATATATATATATATATATTCAGAACACATGAACTAAATCAACAACATTACTCAAAAAACTAGTTTCAATAAAGTAACATATTAATTGGTTTCATACAGGAGCTAACAACAGCTCCAACTTTGTCCCAATTCGAACACAAGATATTTCAGCATAAAGGGGTGAATAACACAATGGCTTGGGGCTTCTTGTGACACCTCTATAAGGCAATTGCAAGTGCGGGAATTGAGGATCTTGGTATCAAGGATGCTAATCCTTCTCCAAACAAGAGGGTGGCCAGGTCCAAGGCGAGCGCAATTCTGGAAAAACGTATCCAGATAACATTCCAGTATCATAAAAACTCACTTGTCATTAATTGACTGCAACGGATGAATCTTAGATCAAGAATATTACTTTAACGCCATGGAGGATAATTTATGCAATTCCACTAGGCAACAATAATTGTACTTAATATATTTGACTTCATAAATGGGATATGGTTTTGCTAGGATTTGCTTACTGACTGTTTAAGAGAGGGAAACTTGGAACACAAGAATGAGAGTTGAAGTTGAAAAGAAAGAGAACTGGGAGTAATTGTCATCTTCAGACTAACCGTTGGAATAGATAATGCAGTGATCAATTGCATAAAAAGTCCTTGGTCTGTTGGGATGGCAATTCTTCCCCCTAATTTGAGACTGAGACAAAGGTTAAGTGTGTCCCCTGAAACACGTCAGGTTTCGTTGGGTGTTACTCTGTGTCTGATTTTTGAAGCTTGGGGAGCTTGGGTCGCCACTGGTCTTGGCTCCCCCCATGAGCCAACTTGGTGTGGGTGCAGGTAGCATCTGCAAAATGACAAAAAAAAAAAAAAAAACTCACCAGGACAAAGGTCATAAAAAAGTAAGCTTAAGTTACAATCTAGCTAAGGTTGGTCCTAGCAAAACCTATCCTGTCTGATGTCCCTCTAAACTGAAATTCCTACCCCTTTTGATGGTTGAGCTCGGGTCAAAACAAGTCCTGCTCACTTGCTTCTGCCTACATGGTATGCCCTGTTACTTTAACAAAGAGAGAGTTTTTATATTTCGATTAAAGCAAGGAAGGGAGGCCGAACTGCTAATAAAATATTTATGATAGCTCCACCCCTTAAAAAGTCCTTCATCCCCTTTCGAGCATGATGGTCTTTACTAAGTAAGCTGCTCACCTCGATTGCTTTACTCTTTTCCTCTGAACAGATTTTGCCCCAACAATGCAACAAGCTAAGGATCTACCTGACTCTAGAATGGGATATGAGTTTTAATCACTTACTTTCTACAGTCTCCTAACACTCCTTAAAGGTGCTTACAGATATTTACGTGCTACCTCTGATCATCGTGATATTCAGTCCTAGCCAAATGGTACATTCAGTGGTATCTTTTATGATATAAGCTATTAGAACACTGCCATAGCACCAACGGAAAAGACAATGAACTAGCTAATTTACAATATTCTTACAAGTATACAATGTTTTACACTAGAATTTGCAATCACAGTAAACAAAGACATAATCTGAGTTCTTTAACCTTTAGTGGACGGATTGAGCCTCAGTGTGAAGTAAAGCAGGTTTGGGGAGGTGGACGGATTGAGCTGCAGTGTGAAGCAGAATTACGCACCACTGTTATGGTAATAATGATTCGAAACAAAGGTGCCAATACTTCCATATACTATAAATTCACTAATGGCAACTTTTATACAGACGTGGTAGTTAGGCCAGTATCAGTAATGCTTGTGACTTAGGAGGGGAAAGTATTGCATCTCTCTCTCTCACATGAGTCTTTTTGTAAATTTGCTTGTAAATATATGAAGTGGTTGCTGTTGTTTTTTGTTTTTGTGTTTTATGAAAGTATGCCGGTTGTAAATGTAATTTTACAAAGAAAATTGCAAAGAAATATTAGAAAAAGCACGTAAAAGTAAAAAAAAAGTTACTGAATCTTTCTTCTCATAAATTTACGTGAATATTTTACAACAAACATGCAAAAAATTTGTTACTGCTTTTATTTCTTATCTGTTTTGATATTGTGTGAGCAGTAATAATAATTTTACAAAATACAATGAATTTATTTATTAGAAAAAACATATATAAGTTGGTAAAATTTACGATTGTCTTGTAAATGAGGCCCCACAAGGGGTTGTAAATAGTCATTTTCAACTTCTCGTGGAAGGTAGGGAAATTTTATTAGAATTTTTTTTGTATTTATACAGTGTGAATGTACGTGTCATTCTCTTTCCATTGATGTGATTTTTTTTTTATTTTGCCAACCTCAAAGTTTCCCTAGTCTGGGGTGCTGCACATTGATAAATTATGCCATCCCTTAAGGGTTAATTGACTTTTTCTTTATATGGAAAATGCTTTCAGTAAGCAGTAATAGTAACCTTGTCATTTAAATCTTGCAATGAGCAGCACTGCTGCTCATTGCAAGATTTAAATGACAAGGTTACTATTACTGCTTACTGAATCTAGTCTAGGCTGTTACTAAGACAGAGATCATGTTGGCTACCTCCTCTGGGCAGGAGCCAGGATCACTCTGAGATGGAAAGGGCACTGTGCCAAGGGGCACGAGTGCCAGGATGAGCTCGTGGTTCTTGCAACTATTTGGCTCTCTTCCGTCCATTCTTCTTCTTCTTCGGGTTCCTCCAAGGCCTACCTATGTCAGTCCTAGGAGGTGATGAGGGCACTGACTCTGAGAAAAGGCCAGAACGGCTAGCGAAGTCAGGGGTAACCTCAGAGGCTACAGGAGGGCTCCCTACTCTGGCTGCTGCAACAATCGGAGCAAGAGTGGTCTCAACCTCTGCATCTGGAAAGGCCAGTTCCTGGTTTCCCAGACAAGGTGTAGCAATTTCATACACCAGAGGTGCATCCTCTGGGGACAGATTTGGTGAGGAAGAAGTGTCGCGTGCCGGAGGCTCACATGTTGCTAAGATTAATGCTGTGACGGGTCCTGGATCTCCTGGAGGAGGATCCATCTCATGATCTGGATCTGGCATAGGGTCCAATTCTTGTGGTGGCTCAGCGTCTGAGATGGACGGAGCGTGGCACTGCTCAGAGCTCACAAGTGGCACTGGCAGAAATTGATGGTCAGGCATGCCTGATGAAGGGTCAGGAGGAGTAATACCTCGTGGATGGCTTGAGTTGGGCTGAGACAGAGATTCCTGTCCCAGCTGGAATTCAGAGCCTCTTGGAGAGTCTTGATTTGGGGTGTCCACTAGGCGTTGCTCATTTGGGCAACCATCCCATTTAGTGGAGTGGCCTGTCACCTTGCACACTCTACAGCGGTACTGCTTCCCTAGAGCGTCCTTTCATGGAGAGGGAGGACCTCGTTGCTGGCCGTCCTTTCATGGAGAGGAAGGATTAGGCCTGGAATTGCTTTGGGTGTGCCCCTTCCACTGACCACTTCTGCAGGGGGAAGGTGGTTATTCTTCTTTTGATGGCATGCCAAAGTGGCTGTGCTTTGAGTTGGTGATCCTCAGTTGGTGATCCTCAGTTGAGGAGGTAGCGTGGCTGGGAAGTGGCGTTGGAGAAGGACTTCCCCAGAGGAGGTCCTGACCCAACAGGAAGTCCACTCCAGGCCTGATTCCACTCACCACCCCAAGGCAGTGAGGCAGCGTGCCCCAAGGTGTCATGACCTGAAGCTTGACTGTGGGAATGGTTTTGGTGTGGCCCTCTATCCATTTTATCTCCCACCGAGTTTTCTCATCAACTGTGGCACTGGCTGGTACTTAGGGCCTGGCAATCAGGCTAATGTCAGCTGCAGTGTCTATCGTGACTGGTAGGGCCATGGGCAGGCCACCGAGATGAACTGGGTATCCAGCTTTTCGGAGTGAAGTATCTTCTTCGGCCCAGCCACGGAGAATGAGTTGCTTATTAAGTTGATGAACTTGGTGGCTGGGACATGATTTGGGCAGGTCAGAGACATCCAGCATTATAGTGGCCTGCAGCACCACAGGATTGGCAAGAGCCCTTTGTGGGGGCTTGGTTACATGTGGTGACTGTAGGTGGAGAGAGTTCGGTGGAAGTAGAGGGGGAGGAGTTCTGGTTGTTGGTAGAAGGCTGCTTATTGTTGCCCAACTTGTAGCAGCAATCAGATTCAGTGTGCCCCACCTTCTTACAGTGGGGGCATGTAGGCTTGCTAGACAGTCTGTTCTTCGGGCAAGTAGGGCCTGAGGGATACTCTGGTGGCATGCGCCTTTTAGATGCGCTGTGGAACTGGTTGTAGGTTTTCCATGAATTGGCCATATGGCAGGCTTCCATAAGTGTTGTGGGCTACTTGTCATTGAGATACAAAGCAAGGGGCCCAGGCACACATTGGAAAAGATTCTCCAGCATGGTCCGATTGAATAGGTCCTCGAATGTAGTGCACAACAGGGAGTCAAACCAGCGGGTGCTGGACTGGGTCTTGTGACAGGCCCATTCAGTCCAGGACCAGCTGACTTCTTTGGCAAGATCTCAGAACCGCTGTCTCCATTTCTCTGGGGTTATTTCGTAGGCTTTTGTTATGACCCTACGAACTTCCACCATGTCACCTCTTTGACTCTTCTCGAGTGAGCAGAGGGCTGCCTTAGCTTTTCCTTCCATGTGCTTGGCAAGCACTAACTAATGCCCTCTTTGTCTTGGTGGTGTTGTAGTTTTCAAAAAGAGTCTCTATTTCTGGCTCTTCCTCAGTCCACTTGGGGACTAGGGAATTAATACTTGAGATTGGAGCATTTGGTGCAGCAGGTGTGGGGTTGGAGGCTTGTTGGATGACCATAGCTTCAGCACTTTCCTTTCCTGCCTTTCCCAGCTCAAGCTCCTTTTCTTTGAGAGCTAACTCATGCTGTCTTCTCTTCTCTTCTCTTGCATCTTCCAGCCGCCTCTGTTGTTCTTCATGCTTCCTCTTTTCTGCTTCATACTTCCTCTATGCCTCTTTTTCATTCTTCTGTTCTGCTCTTTCTTCCCTCTCTTGCTTGGCCAAGTCATCCAGCTGTTCCTTGACCCACTTGGTGAGTTCTTGTCCCATGAGACCTGTCTCCTTCCCCAGATCCATGAAGGTTCTGTAATGTTCTGTCACCATGGTTCTTGTAGGTAAGGGGGTTTACTGGGGATGACTGGACGTACTTTGGAATTGAGGAAGTGTCCCTGAGATTGGGTGACACTTTAGTGGTGTGGCACCTTTTCAACAAGGTGGCACTGTGGTTGAGTGTGCCATGCAAATATCACACTTATGGCACTTTGTATCTCTAGGAACAGGTGTAGCTTAATCACGCAGGACATTTTGTCTTTGGGTGGCACTATGGTGACAGTGCGTGCCTAGGAATCAACATTGTCTTGGAGTACAACTAATTGTACTAAGGAGAAAATGCACTCTGCCCAAGCAGAGTGTAACTAAGTAGGAGAAAAAAGAAAGGTAAAAAGAAACAGATAGGTAAGTGCTTGAGTTTGTGACAGTGCCTCAGAGAAGTGGCACTGTGGAAAAGAAAAACCAATTTTGGTTGCTTTGGCCTTCGTGGGTGACTAGTTCCTAGTACCAGCTGTGCTACTTCCTTTCATGCATAGGGAGGAAAACCTTTTATGCTTGAGTCTGAATAAAAGACCCTACTCGTGGAAGACAGTTTTCAATAACTGTGGTTAATCTTAACTTATCCTCATCTACCTGTGGGACAGAGGTGTTTCTTTTTTATTTGGTTTATTTTAATTAATTATTCCTATGTCAGCCCGTTCTTTCAATGAAGACGGTGCAGGTACACTTCTGAGCTATATTAAAACTAACGTAAATGGATAAAAGAAATGGAAGAGAGAGAGAGAGAGAGAGAGAGAGAGAGAGAGAGAGAGAGAGAGAGAGAGAGAGAGAGAAAGAAAAGTATCCGGAAAGCAAAGTTCGCACTGCCTGAGTAAATGAGGAAAATTGTAAATGCACACCAGCAGGTTTTCTTCTCTTGAAACTCTGATCACTTTGGCTGTTAGGTAATGGGCTGTCCTGCCAATATCAGCGTGCCCTAATTACCATGCTCTTATTAATTCTTGATAAAATTCCTTAAGTTGTGTACTTATACGTACGGTTAAATTATCCTTAGTTTTTTCTTCTTCTTCTTTTATATAATTCCCTGCAAAAGTGTATATTTGTGTAGGAACTTTTGTTACATTTCCTAAATAAATTATTCCCTGACCAACTTATTAACTTTCTTTTACCTGTTGCATCAAATCCTATACCTACTTTTCCCTTTAATTGAAGTGTATTTTTTCCTTTGATTTGCAAGCATGGTAATGCACGAGACAAAGCAGTTCGCTAAGTCGAGCATATGAGGCAGACGTTATTCACGACGTCACACAGGTAAACAACCACAACAAAGATTTAAGATGACGGCTACAGGTCATGGGCAACCCTTCTTAAGACGGCAGATGGGTCATGTGACCACACATAGCAGATGGCTCAAAACACAACGGTCTTACTTGGGGGCAAGTTTCGGGGACGTCTGCTGGCGGAGGAATACAAATCTCTCGCCTTTCACTATGTTATTACAATAGAAAAGAACAAAACGCTCGAATTCCTCTTACAAAACGAATGAAGCTTATGTGGGAATGCAAGTTTGAACTTAAATTACCAGAAATGCGAGTTATTTCATGTTACAGAGACGGAAAATGAATTTGTTGTGATTTCTCTTTTTTTCTTTCTCAACGTCGTAATTAATTCCTACCCGCGGCCGCCAAGCGCATGCAGGTCCCTTCACGATACAAAAGAATGGACACGTGACGTCCTTACTAAACTGATTTACATTAATGTAAAAGCAAATTATAAAATTAAGCACTGATAATACAGTTCATTTGCTATATTAATGGTAAAGAGATTTAATATGGTTTCGCATGAGGAAAAGTAATTCTCTTCGTGACGCTCAATCATGGCCTTCTCTCTAGGGTTTCCACTTGTTGCTTTGTAAGAAATATCCTGTGGACTTGTAAATTGTCCGTCCTATCTTACGAGAGAAACACTAGGCACACGTCCTCCCAATACTGTCATGCAATAGCTAACTAGTTCAAAAATTTAATATTATGCATTAATCATTGGATGGCAAATAGCAAAATATTACATTTTGACTTGGTAACTTATTATGACCTTGACTGATTTGCAGCTCTGGCAGGTGGTGTTCAAAACACAGTAAAAGTTTCCTTATTATTGTAAATTGTAATTTATAGCTGCTCTCATCTCACGCACACTTTCCTACCTACTCCTCTTATTATTATAAGATTGGTATTCTTAATATTACTTACCTTGGCCTGTATCCTAGTTTGGGAGAATTTAGCATGAAATTGATATGATCTGACTTTTATCTTTGTATTAATTCGCATTTAATTTTCCAAGTTCTTTATATCTCTGTGGGATAGCTAATTAATTAACTACAGAGACCATGGCAAGATAACGTCACTGTTACCTGGGTCATTCGGCTGATGAATTTAATTATTAATTTTAATGATTTATATTGCCTTCCTTATCATAAGACCCATGTAATCCTGTTAATTAAGGCTGACAGTTACCCCCTCAAAAAAGACATAATTAACATAATTAGATCAGGTCGCCAGTTGAGACATTACTCAAACAACTAGTTTCAACAAACTAAAATATTAACTGATTTCTTATGAGAGCTAACAACAGATCCGACTTCATCCCACTTCGGACACAAGATATTTCAACATAAAGGGTGAATAACGCAACGGCTCGGGGCCTCTTGTGACGCCTCTATAAGGTAATTGCAAGTGCTGGAATTGAGGATCTTGGTATCAAGGAAGCTAGTTCTTTTCCAAACAAGAGGGTGGCCAGGTCCAAGGCGTGCACAATTCTGGAAGAAACGTATCCAGATAACATTCCAGTATCAAGAAAACGCTCACTTGTCATTAATTGACTGGAAGGGATGAATCTTAGATCAAGAATATTACTTTAACACCATGGAGGATAGTTTACGCATTTCCACTAGGCAACAATAATTGTACTTAATATATTTGACTTCATAAATGGGATATGCTTTTGCTAGAATTTCCTTAGTCAGTGACTGTTTAAGACAGGGAAACTTGGAACACGAAAATGAGAGTTGAAGTTGAAGGGAAAGAGAACTGGAAGTAATTGTCACCTTCAGACTTAAAGCTGGAATAGATAATGCAGTGGTCAATTGCATAAAAAGTCCTTGGTCAGTTGGGATGGCAATTCTTCCCCCAAATTCGAGACTGAGAGAAAGAGTAAGCGAGCTCTCTGAAAGTCGTTGGGGTCTGATTTTTGAAGCTTGGGGAGCTTGGGTCGCCACTGGTCGCGGCTCCTCCCACGAGCCAACTTGGTGTGGGTGCAGGTAGCGTCTGTAAAATGACAAAAAAACTCGCCAGTGCAAAGGCCATAGAAAAGTGAGCTTAAGGTACAATCTAGCTAAGGGTGGTCCTAGTAAAACCTATCCTGTCTGATGTCCCTCTAAACTAAAATTCCTATCCCTTTTGATGGTTGGGATCAGGTCAAAACAACTCCTGCGCTCTTGCTTCTGCCTACATGGTATGCCCTCTACTTTAACAAAGAGAGAGTTATTATATTTCGATTAAAGCAAGGAAGGGAGGCCGAACTGTTAATAAAGTATAATATATATATATATATATATATATATATATATATATATATATATATATATATATATATATGTGTGTGTGTGTGTGTGTGTGTGTGTGTATATATATACATATATATATATATATATATATATATATATATATATATATATATATATATATATATATATATATATATATATATAATATATATATATATATATATATATATATATATATATACATATCTATATATATATGTGTGTGTATATATATATATATATATAGTTGTAATTTTAAAGTTGAGGTTTTGCTGGATAAATGTGGTATACTAGGATGATATGCAGCTTACCTTAGTTAACACAAAGATCTGTACTCTGGCCTTGAGGACAGCTAAAAATACAAACAACAAAATATGGCTGAAGGCCAACTTTAAGAGGGGAGTGATTAGATAAACTCTGGGGTTTAAGTTAATTCATTGTATTTACAAAAGAAAACACATCAGAAGAATGGTAGCGTAATTCTGGGGTAATGAGGTGAGAGCAAAAGATGGGGAATTTCCTGGAGGGAATACGATGGGTTGCCCACTTCAAAAGGTATTGATAACGAAGTAGTGAGGGCTGCTACGCACACAAGATGATACACAGATCCACAGATGAATACTCCTAATCTGTAGTCGAAACACTTACGGTTGCTCAACCGAAACTAGCATTGCAATGAAGGAATCGAGGAATTGCATAGAAGATGCCTAGACAGAACTCGATTCCAGTGACTCGAACATCATATGATTATGTTACACTTCTCATAAATGTTTTGCAAATTAAACAGCAAAAAATATAAAGCAACATAGGTCTCACTGTAGGTATATTGCACTATGAAAAGAAAGGAGTTAAGTTGGAGGCGAATAGGGAACGTGGCTGATGAAAACCTTAAATCCTGGTAGGTTACCTTTCTTTAGGAGTTGAAGTTCTCTTCGTATGAGGGCCAGTGAGAAGGAGGGCAAGCAAATTAGTTCACAACAAAAGTTACTTTTGATACTGCCAGCCACCTGTTTGAAATAGGCAGTTTAATGGAGCAAGGGACGGACTTCTGTTCTCCGTGGTCGCCAATACAATTCTAAGAGCAAGCTTCTCTCTCCAAGTTATAGCTTCAGAAATTGTCTTTCTCTCCCTAGATGGCGTTGTGATCACTCTGCATTCATGGAAATGCAGGCAGCATGGCTGTGATTTCAAGATGGCGAAATGCACGTGTTCAGCCTGCCAGCTGACCTGCCTTGGGTGAAAATTAGCTCTGATTGGGTCCGCACCCAGAATTAAGGGATTTCCGACAGCACCTTGGACAAGAAAGAGATTAAAGTGTTTCTCCCCAAAAGACAGTGGCGAGTGAGGTTTTAGAGGCGAATTCACCTACAGTGAATCATATTAAAAATAATTTATTGATTGCTTAGTCCTTTTCCCTTTGAGTTATTGCATGTAAGTTGGAGTATGAGGGAATGTCTTAATAATTTATATATATATATATATATATATATATATATATATATATATATATATATATATATATATATATATATATATATATATATATATATATATATATATATATTTACGGGTCTCAACCATGAATGTCTCTGCTTCTGTTTGTTGTTGTTTCACTTTGGTAAGACCTGGGTATTGAGTTCTCATGAATAGCCGATAACTTTGGTTAACTCGTAGAAATGCAGTAAACTTGGTAATTATTCTTCTTACACTGTTTATCTTATTTCAGGAGGGGGTAAGGGACTCGCCGGGCACTTTCTTAGGTTTTATTTTTATAACACTATAATAGTTCACACGGCCAGCCACACTGGACTTAGAAATTTTTCTTGGTTTCAGAGAGGAGAGCGACACAGATCTTACCCAGAAAGGGTTCAAGTTAACTCTAACTAAAAATTGATCAAAATGAGCTCTGGACCTATGTGGAAGAAAACTCCTCCTCTTTGAGGAAGCCTACTTTAATCTTAATGGTTCAATTTCAACTCCCACTTTTGGCAAAGGACAAAGCAGGTCAATTTTGCTGACCTTTCATTTAATAACCACGTCTTTAGCTCCTCCTTAAGTTCCCATGTCTCAACATTGGTTGTTTAGTCTACAACTCGAAACTCCAATCTACTTGGTCTCTCTCTCTCTCTCTCTTTTATGAATAATCATGATCAGTGAATTTCATACATTATTCACTGTAAAAATACTTTCAAATTCAAATTGCATAACATCTATATATACATACATACATACATATATATATATATATATATATATATATATATATATATATATATATATATATATATATATATATGTTTGTACTTGTGTCAAGATGGCCCTGTGGATATTATGTACTCACACACATATATATATTTTAAATATATATATATATATATATATATATATATATATATATATATATATATATATATATATATATATATATATATATATGTTTGTATTTGTGTCAAGATGGTCCTGTGGATATTACTCACACACACACATATATTTATATATATATATATATATATATATATATATATATATATATATATATATATATATATATATATATATATATATATATATATATATATATATATATATATATTTGTCACGATGCATATCAAGTACCTGGTTATTACACAACTAATCTCAAGATTCAAAAATATACCTCACTTCAGCCAGATACCTGAACTCTCATAACATTAATTGTTACGACTGAGTACTCTAAAGGTAACAGTGATCCCTTAAGAAAAAACTTATTTATCAATCACTTGAAAAATCAAACTAAGTTCATCAGAATATGTGTGAGGTATCAAAAATTAAACTAGAAATCTTCTAGAGTAGAAGGGCATCACTCCATCAAAAAACTCTAACTGTTTCCCTGGTCTTTATTCACTTTAGCAAAACTAAAAGAACAAAACATGTTTATCACTTTGCATTATGCACACACAATCAATCCTATTCACTGATGGTCAATAAATGAAACACTGTTTTTCTAAAAATGTTAAATACAAAAATTTATTTTCAGATTCAAAGTTTATAATTAAAATTCACAATTACTTAGAATTCACAATCTGAAAAATTTACTATTAGTTGAAAATAACACAAAACTCAATGAATTCTTGAATTAAATTATGAAACAAATCTAATTCACAAAAATTTTATCAAGAATTTAAATTAATCAAGCAAAATTTAAACTATCAAGAATTACTCAAGATTTAAAAAGAAAATCTCAATAATGAAATCAAGCATGCAATGTTAAATTAAGTATGCAATGTTAAATTAAGTATGCAATGTAAAATTAAGTATGCAATGTTAAATTAAGTATGCAATGTTAAATTACCAAGAAATATTTACAATGCTATGTAAATAAATGTTACATCACAAACATAAAAAATGTGAAAATATAAAGAAATTGTAAATAGAAAAACACACAAAAATACACATAAGATTTATCAATAATGATTTCACCTGTTCAAAATTTCCTAACTTATCATACCACAACTTCCTAACTTATCATACCATGGTATTATAAGTAAAATTTCACGTTACCTTACACAAACTTGTGAAAACCTCTGTAAATCACTTGCTGCAGCTGCGTTACACAATACACACTTTTTTACCAGGCGCCGTTAGGAACTAAGTAACTTGGCTAAATTCAGATCTCAAAAGTTAATGTTAAAAGTGACCACAAAAAATTACGTTAAAAGTAATCTCTTCCTAATTAGGAATGAGAGAGAGAGAGAACCAACTTCACAGGTCTCAGAAATCAGAATGGAAAAGATTTTAGGATTCCAGTAATACGTGAAACAATTACATGATGTCACTAAAGCATTTTGGGTACGAGATACAAAAGTTCTAGAAGCAGGGAAGTGACGTCATTAAAGCGTTTTGGGTGCGAGAGACAATGGAGAAGCTTCTAGAAGAAAGTTAAGTCATCCCAGCAAAATGTTTTGAATGCAATCTTACAAAACATGACGTAATTGATCAGGACATGTATTCTTTCTCTCCAAGTGGCATACGTGACTCGAACAACGCATGTAACAACATGAAATCACTCGTCTTGAGCCCGTATGGGACGAATCGGCGTTTGTTTTGCAAACCTGTCATCGCTAACCCAAAACAAAGCGTTCCCTCTTATCTCAACTGATGACAACTGAAATGAAACAAGCCCTGGTGGACACACGCACGTGTTCACATACTACGCTTTTACCAAGAAAGATATTCGTTCAAAATGACATTACTATTAAAATTGTATTAACAATTCTAAATTACGCTATCAAGTTATCATTAGTACTTTTGAGATCTGATGTCAAACTAAATATGACACTTCAACAACCATTATCCTTAAACATAACACATGAAAAAAGTAAATATGTCAAAATTATAGGAGGATATACGTATTACAAGGCAACATCATGAAATTCCTCCCCCCAGAAGATTACTTATCCCGGGCTTGAATCCAACGATTGACAACGGGATAAATAATCTGCTATGACATTATCTTTTCCTGAAATGTGTTTAACACTTACATTATATGGTTGCAGGCATAAAGACCACCTGGTCAGTCTCATATTATTATTTTTCATCTTATTGATGAATGAGATTGGGTTGTGATCCGACAATACTAAAATTTCTTCATTCCTAGGTCAGTTCACATACACTTCAAATTTTTTCAATGCTGTGATTAATGCTAATGTTTCTTTTTCGATTGTTGAGTAAGTTTTCTGGTGCTTTTTCAACTTTGAAGACATGAAACATACTGGATGGAAGATTTTGTTGTCATCTTCTTGAAGTAGAACAGCTCCAATTCCACAGTCGGATGCATCAACTTGTATCACAAACTTTTTATTGAAGTCTGGAGCTTGAAGCACTGGTCTTGAAGTTGATATGGCTTTAACCTTCTTAAATGATTCTTGACATTCTGGAGTCCAATCAAACTTTCTTTTAGGACTGGTTAAGTCAGTTAAGGGAGCTACTACGGCTGAGAAATTTGGACAGAATCGACAATAAAATCCAGCCATGCCCAAAAAACTTTGTAGCTGTTTCCTTGTAGCAGGAGGGGTAGCCTTACGGATACCTTCTACATTAGCGTCAATAGGAGCGAGAAGGCCTTTTCCAACTTCAAATCCTAGATACTGTACAGTTGCCTTTCCAAACTCACTTTTTTGTAAGTTGATTGTTAGTCCTGCTTATTGAAGTTTCTTGAACACTTTCCTTAATATCTTCAGATGTTCTTCCCATGTATTAGAATAAATCACAATGTCATCAAGGTATACACCTACTCCTTCTATTGATCCTAGTAGTTGATCCATCACTCGCTGGAATGTTGCAGGTGCATTCATCAGACCAAACGGCAAAACAGTGTATTGATACAGTCCAAAAGGAGTAATGAAAGCTGACAGCAACTTAGCATTCTCATCTAAGGGAATTTGATAATATCCTTTCAACAAGTCTATCTTGAAACAAATTTGGCTTGCCCAATATTATCAAGTAATTGATCAATAAGAGGCAAAGGATAATTGTCAGCCACACTGATGGAATTCAGTTTCCTATAATCAGTACACATCCTAAATGAGCCATCTGGTTTCTTCACTAACACACAAGGAGAACTATAATGACTTGAACTGGGTTCTGCTAATCCATGCTGCAACAAATATTCAACTTCTTTTTTCAAAACATCTCGATGAAAAGGTGATAAGCGATAAGCTCTTAGTTTAAAAGGTTTTCCATCTTCTCTGATCTTTATCTCATGCTTTGTCAGATCGGTACGCCTAGGTACATCTGCAAAAATTTCAGGGAAACTTTGAATCACTTCACTTAATTCACTACTTTGCTCAACACTCAGATGTTTTAGTTTATCTTCCAAATTTTCTAATATTGAAGAATTGTTCATCTTGTTTTCAGCTCCCAGTTCGTAGCCATCATCGTCCTCTATAGATGAAGTTGTCTGTGTTATTGACACTGTTTCAGTTTTAGTCTCTGAGAAGTAAGGTTTCAAAAGATTCACATGTATCTTCCTCTGTCGTTTTCTTCTTCCTGGTGTTTCAATCACATAATTTCGACCACTTAACTTCTCTATTATCCTATAAGGACCTTGAAACTTATTGGTAAGGGGAAATCTTTTCACTGATAAGAACACTAGAACTTGCTGTCCAATACTAAAATTTCTTAGCTTAGTCTTAGCATCATATTTTCTTTTCATTTTCTCTTGACTTATTTTCAGATTTTCTAAAGAGAATTTTCTAATTTCTCTTAATCTTTTCCTCAAGTTCTTTACATATTCTCCTTGGATTTCCTCTTGACTTTCTTCCCAATTCTCTGCAAGAATCTTCAATGGACCTCTAATGTCTCGACCAAAAATCATTTCATTTGGTGAACATCCCATACTTTCTTGATAAGCATTCCTAACTTCAAATAACATTAAAGGTAAACCAGCATCCCATTCTCTTCCTGATTCATTACAATACTTAGTTAATCACATCCTGGAATAATTTAGAAGTAAAGTTCGTTCCTCTATCACTTTGCACAATTTCTGGTATTCCAAACTTGGAGAAAAACTCCACTAACTTCTCAGCAATTACCTTTGCACTTATACTTCTTACAGGAATCGCCTCAGGATACCTAGTCACTGGACACATTAATGTTAATAGATATTCATTTCCTTTCTTTGTTTTCGGAAGTGGCCCAACCGCATCTATAATTACCTTGCTAAAGGGTTCTCCTCTAACTTCTATGGGTTGTAGGGTGCCTTTCTGAATGGTTTTATTCGGTTTTCCAGCTATCTGGCATGTGTGACACACTCTGCAAAATCTGCTAACATCCTTGTGAAGTCCAGGCCAGAAAAAATACTTCATAATCTTCTCAACAGTCTTCCTGATTCCCATATGTCCAGACTTGTGCGCTACTGCTACAACTTGTTTCCTCAATGGATATGGAATCAAAATTTGATGATATTCGCCCCATTCAGCATTTCCTGGTATATCTGCAGGTCGATGCTTCCTCATTAGCAATCCTTCCTTTAGATAATAACAGGTGGAGGTTTGTTGCATCTCTTCTTGATCAACAACTCTGAAGAACAGATCAGCCAACGTTGTATCCCTCTTCTGCAGTTTCATTAGCTTCTCTCTTGTCACTTGACCAACTTCAAGGGCTGAACTCTTCATATCTGCTAACTCTGCTTCTATAGTTTCACTACTATCTTCAGGAACTCTTTGACTACTCGGAGTCTCTTCAATAACAACAGGATCCTCGTCTTCTTGGGAAATCTCTTCATTACTAACATTAGGGAAAACTTCACTTTCCTGGAACAGTTCTTCTAAGCTTAAAGATCCTTCTCTTGATTCTTCTGGTGCAGGTAAATCCTCAGTATCTTCACTTGCAGACATAGTTCTCTTCATACTCCTGGTAGTTACACAACTTGGAAACAGGTGGGGTTTTTTCTTCTCTAAATCTACCGTAGGACTAATCCTTAACGGTTTGTCTGTCACTACAGGACAAGGAACAAATGGTACACCACCAACTTCATTACCCAGTAAAACATGTACACCTTCAACAGCTAGTGAGTCCTTTACAGCAAAATCAACATTTCCTGTCACCAATTCACAGGACAAATGCAAGCGGCATATAGGAGTTACCTCTTCTCCTCCTATACCCTTCAAAATAACTGAATCTCCGGTGAGATTCTTCTCCAACTGTGGGTGAGCACCACGAACTACCACACTATGGTTACTCCCCGTATCACATAATACCTTGACTGGTACCTGCACACTTCCTCCTTCAGTTGTCAGCGTACCTTCATAGATATATGGCTTAAAAGCCTCCAAGCTGCTCAGCCACTCACTGTTTGAAGTTACATTTCCACTGGTTGCTAAACACTCTGCTTGTTTAGTCTCAGTCTTCCCCACACTGCTCTTCGTAGTTTGCTTCACCTGGTTACCTTTAACCACTTGACCAACTGGTTTGGTCTGCTGTTGTGTCTGATAACAATCTCGACTGTAGTGTCCTACTCTTCCACACTTGTAGCAGACAACATTAGTCTTCTGTATCTGTCTTGAGAACAGACTGGATGATGAGGATTTAACATTCAATTGCTGAGGGATGTTACCTGACTTTGTATTGGCATAGCCACTAGAAGGATTTCCAGTTGTAATGTTCCTGAAATTTGGATGAGATCTGAAACCTGTGCATTGTTGGTTCTGGTACTTGACATTATAATTTATTTTGCTAGAAATTATATTAAAATCTTTGCTCAATGTAGCAGCTTTGTCAAGTTTTTTAACCTCTCTCTCTCTTAAATAGGCTCTTATGTGTTCAGGAATTCCTCTAAGATATTGTTCTAGGACTACTAACTCTTCAAGTTCGTCCATAGATTTAACTTTAGCAGCCTCCAACCATCGCTTAAAACATCTTCTTACTTTGTAAGCATAATCCAAGAAAGTTATCTTGTCATCCTTTCTCAAAGATCTGAATCTTTCATTATAATATTCAGGGGTCATCTGGTAAACTTGTAGCACATTGTGTTTAAGTACCTTGTACTCTTTACACTGATCAGTTGATAAGGCTAAATAGGCACTTCTTCCTTTACCAATGAGAACACTCTGTAACAAGACCGACCATTTATCCTCTGGCCATCCCATACCTGAAGCTACTTTTTCAAAGTGATCAAAAAACTCATCTGGAGCTTCTTCTGTAAATTTCGGAATTAACTTCTGCACTCTTACTACATCAAATACAGGGTCTGAATTACCTTGAGTAGGGTTAGATGGTGTTACAGGTAATGTGGATCGAGCTTTTATTAACTCCATCTCCCTTTCATGTCTTGCTCTTTTTCTTTCTTCTTCTGTTGCTTTTTCTTCTTCTCTTTCCTTTCTTTCTCTTTTCTCTCTCTCTTCTCTTTCTCTTTCTGCTTGCATTTTCTCTCTTTCAGCCTGTATCCTCAGCTTAATCAAACTTTCTTCTGCTTCTATATGTCTAATCTCTGCTTCTGCATTACTTTTCTCTTTCTTTTGCTCATGTTTATCTGTAAATTCTGCCTCAGCTGCATTCAACAATTCTTGTGCCTCTCCCAACTCTTCATTTACTTTACCAGAGTCCATCAATGCTTGGATTGCAATATATTTGATTTGTGCCTTAAACATACCACTAGACACATTACCCCCACATGCTACTGCTAAAGCAATCCACTGTGCCTTAGTCAGGTTGGATTCAGATAACTCTTGGATGGAAGGAGTTGCTAAAAACCTCTGAACATTGAACAGAGCCATATTCTCTAAGCTACTCAACTAAATCATTCACAATACCAAGCAAAAAATAACTATGTGGTCACTCTCCTATCAAAATATATCCCTAACACCACCAGTATAAACCATAAACCAGAGTGATATTTTGTTTTGTTCCCGAGTCTGGGCACCAAACAATATAATGTCACGATGCGTATCAAGTACTTGGTTATTATACAAATAATCCCAAGATTCAAAAATATACCTCACTTCAGCCAGATACCTGAACTCTCATAACATTAATTGTTACGACTGAGTACTCTAAAGGTAACAGTGATCCCTTAAGAAAAAACTTATTTATCAATCACTTGAAAAATCAAACTAAGTTCATCAGAATATGTGTGAGGTATCAAAAATTAAACTAGAAATATTCTAGAGTAGAAGGGCATCACTCCATCAAAAACTCTAACTGTTTCCCTGGTCTTAATTCACTTTAGCAAAACTAAAAGAACAAAACATGTTTATCACTTTGCCTTATGCACACACAATCAATCCTATTCACTGATGGTCAATAAATGAAACACTGTTTTTCTAAAATGTTAAATACAAAAATTTATTTTCAGATTCAAAGTTTATAATTAAAATTCACAATTACTTAGAATTCACAATCTGAAAAATCTACTATTAGTTGAAAATAACACAAAACTCAATGAATTCTTGAATTAAATTATGAAACAAATCTAATTCACAGAAATTTTATCAAGAATTTAAATTAATCAAGCAAAATTTAAACTATCAAGAATTACTCAAGATTTAAAAAGAAAATCTCAATAAATGAAATCAAGCATGCAATGTTAAATTAAGTATGCAATGTTAAATTAAGTATGCAATGTTAAATTAAGTATGCAATGTTAAATTACCAAGAAATATTTACAATGCTATGTAAATAAATGTTACATCACAAACATAAAAAATGTGAAAATATAAAGAAATTGTAAATAGAAAAACACACAAAAATACACATAAGATTTATCAATAATGATTTCACCTGTTCAAAATTTCCTAACTTATCATACCACAACTTCCTAACTTATTATACCATGGTATTATAAGTAAAATTTCACATTACCTTACACAAACTTGTGAAAACCTCTGTAAATCACTTGCTGCAGCTGCTTTACACAATACACACTTTTTTACCAGGCGCCGTTACGAACTAAATAACTTTGCTAAATTCAGATCTCAAAAGCTAATGTTAAAATGGACCACAAAAATTACGTTAAAAGTAATCTCTTCCTAATTAGGAATGAGAGAGAGAGAGAACCAACTTCACAGGTCTCAGAAATCAGAATGAAAAAGATTTTAGGATTCCAGTAATACGTGAAACAATTACATGATGTCACTAAAGCATTTTGGGTACGAGATACAAAAGTTCTAGAAGCAGGGAAGTGACGTCATTAAAGCGTTTTGGGTGCGAGAGACAATGAAGCTTCTAGAAGAAAGTTACGTAATCCCAGCAAAACGTTTTGAATGCAATCTTACAAACCATGACGTAATTGATCAGGACATGTATTCTTTCTCTCCAAGTGGCATACGTGACTCGAACAACACATGTAACAACATGAAATCACTCGTCTTGAGCCCGTATGGGACGAATCGGCGTTTGTTTTGCAAACCTGTCATCGCTAACCCAAAACAAAGCGTTCCCTCTTATCTCAACTGATGACAACTGAAATGAAACAAGCCCTGGTGAACACACACACGTGTTCACATACTACGCTTTTACCAAGAAAGATATTCGTTCAAAATGACATTACTATTAAAATTGTATTAACAATTCTAAATTACCCTATCAAGTTATCATTAGTACTTTTGAGATCTGATGTCAAACTAAATATGACAGTTCAACAACCATTATCCTTAAACATAACACATGAAAAAGTAAATATGTCAAAATTATAGGAGGATATACGTATTACAAGGCAACATCATGAAAATATATATATATATATATATATATATATATATATATATATATATATATATATATATATATATATATATATATATATATATATATATATATATACATATACATATATATTTATAATATATATATATATATATATATATATATATATATATATATATATATATATATATATATATATATATATATATATATATATATATATATATATATATATATATATATATATATATATATATATATATATATATATATATATATATATATATATATATATATATGTATATATATATATATATATATATATATATATATATATATATATATATATATATATACAGTATATATATATAAATGTAATATGCACAGTGCCATCTTAACTTTCATTTTTCAAATCTGTCAACTAAATTTTAGTATAAATCTTGACACCGTGTGAAAAGGTGAGAGAGCTAGCAGGATAAATGTTTAAAAGTGGATACGTCATTGCTTTGTTACCGCACAAACTCATGACTCTCGATTACCATTGCTTCTGCTCTAATCCCGCACATTCCAAATTAAGGAGAAAGATGACTCACTCGCCCAACAGTGTATCTGGTTCACTCAGGTTCGTAGTCGTCAAACCGAAAACACTTGTACACCTGTTTACGCTTCTTTCAAACTTTCCAATATATATATATATATATATATATATATATATATATATATATATATATATATATATATATATATATATATATATATATATATATATATATATATATATATATATATATATATATATATATATATATATATATATATATATATATATATATATATATATATATATATATATATATATATATATATTATATATATATATATATATATATATATATATATATATATATACATATATAATCAGAAAGCTACAAACGTCCTTTAATATCCAATTCACTCTACCTCGGAAGTAATATATTTTCATATATGTTACCGAAGGGGAATTTTTAGTTGATAATAAGTCCACCGTCCCGTGGGATCGAACCAGCGACGGACGAGGAATCAGGACTACAGTGACACACTAACCAGTCACTGGCCCTTAACTTTCATCCCTAAGGTCTGTGTTCGTCGGATCCTACTGCGCCGTGGAGCCGTAACCACCTCTATAGACCTTTCCGACGCTTCCTTTCACATCTTGGTTGCAGAAAGGTCCTATCCCTTCTTGGGATTCAGACTCGGGGAGCAGGCGTACCCCTTCAGGTTCATGCCCTCCTCAATGCGGCTCCAGAGTCTTCGCCAGTTTGAACAATACCGTAGTTCAACAGCTCCGGTATTAGGAGGCTATGCTAGCTGCATATCTAGTTGCCTGGCTCATTTGGGCACCCAGCGTCGGGAATTGCCTGAGGGCGCCGGTCATTATAATCGGTTTCTAGTCTTTGGGCTTCTAAGTAACCAGGAAGGAATCCCACCTGATTCAGGAGGGTAGCCTTCCGTAGTTATGAATCCAGTGGAAGTGGAAAGAGATAGCAAGGGCATCTTATCATTTCATCATCTCAAGCATACCTCTCCCCGTGCCCAAGAAAAGGTCCTGGTTTTCTCCAGTTTGCTTCAGTGACGGTTCTCCTTCTGAAGTCAAAGCTGGAGTTTATGACCGGGGTATGGTGGAGTCAGGGACGTGTCTCCTTGATTCCTCCTACTTGAATAGTGGCCTCCGGCCTTGCACAACTGTCAAGTGCTTACCGAAGTCAGTTCCTCTCCAGCTTTCCCCTCCGGCCTCAGTATTCCACACCGTCACCTCTCTGGCGGGTGAGGTGGTTATTTTTTGGCCCAATGGAGTACATGGTACTTAGTCGGTCACGTTCCGACAGTTCCATATCAACGCTTTGGAGGGCGGTGACAGTCTTCCTGTCCTTGGAAACTCCCCCAAGGGGTTTCCTTTTAGGCTGGTTCTGAACAAAACAGCAATAGTGCGCTGCGTAAACAGGTGGTTTTGGACTCGAATTGCTCCGTTCAGGTTATGGTTCATTCTTCTCCATAACCAACAGACGCAGGTGCCTCTGTCTACCACCCTTCTCGTAGGGGTCCAAAAGGTCACTGCTTTTTCCCTATCCAGGGCCTCCCCCCTGGTGTCGGAATAGTCCTTAGGCGGAGCATCATTCAGGTAGTCTTGTGACCTTTTCCTGGGCCTGGAAGTAGGTCTGTTTGCAACCCAATTCAGCCACAAACTATCAAGCTGTCCCGTCTGGTATAAACTCAGCCTGCGTCAGCCCCCTCAAACTCTGATGTCCTGGCTTTGTGGTCTTTGTGAATCTTACAGTTGAGGAGGAAACTGATATTGGTCCTGTTATTACTGTTTTCCTGAAATCAGTTAAGGGATCCTACTCTACTGCAGTATGGTTCTGCAGTTAAGTAACTAGCACTCTTCACATAGTTTTCGAAGCTATAGTACTGATGCGACCGCATTGGCCTCGAGGAAAGTGTTTTGTTGGAACCAGACTCACAGGCCCTTAACTTTCATCCCTAAGGTCTGTGTTCGTCTAAGAACAGTACTCCGTCCACATTCGGTTTCCTGGTCTTTGAGTAATGTATCGGAGTTAGCTTCGGTAACCAACAATCACCTTGTTCTTATCTTTCCTTGTTAAGGAAGTCCCAAAATTTTTAATCAGCTTAGCTTCTAGTGTTAGTTTTCCTGTACTGTCTGCCCTGTCTGGCGGGAACCAATCAGTTTGGTTTGTCTGGCGGAACCAATCAGTTTGGTTTCCCCTCTTCAGGGTAGTGTTGTGGATTCCTCACCCTAACTTTCTATCTACATTGAAGGTCCTCATTTTCGGTGGTCACCTTGGAAAGTACTCCCCTTTTACAAGGTCTGTTTCTGTGTCCAGTTTTCTCCTTGCAGGCTTTTTAGACAGGACCTCGCAATTTTGTCAGGTCCTCTCCTTTAAAAAAAGGGGGGGCACTGTCATTGGGTCTGCTATTAGGCAGGAAGTATTTTCTTAATACAAGCCTATTCAGGTGCTATTCTAAGCTCATGATCTTAGACGGTGACCACTTACATTATTTTCATTACATGAACTTAGAGGACCTTACTTATGTTCAGGGTAGAATTCTCCTAGTTTTCAACGTTTCTATTTAAGTCTTTAATAGCATAAGAATGATGTTTATTTCTCTGTTACTATTTCACCGGGTGACACGGGACCCCGATCCAGAAAAAGGATTTTGACAAAGGAAAAATCTATTTCTGGAGAGGGCCCGTGTCACCCGGTGACCCACCCCCTGTTTTTCATTCTCTCCCTCCCTTGATAAACTTCATTCTAGTGAGGTGGGTGCTAACATGGAATGCGGCTAGTGTTGCCTTGTATACAGTCCGAGTAGTGCATGGGCTTGTATCGGCACCTCTCTCGTTGGGACTTTTGACATTGGGAATCTCTATAGGATAAGGTTCCGTGTTTTTGTAGTTCACCCTTTTCCATACACGACTCCATCTAGTGGAGCTCGCTCTGGGGGTAGTAACTCCAGCATTTCATTTAGCTTTCTCTGGTATCTAGCAACGGAATTACCTAGAAATAAGTGCTGAATGGACTAACACACTAACCAGTCGGCCACTGGTTAGTGTGTCACTGTAGTCCTGATTCCTCGTCCGTCGCTGGTTCGATCCCACGGGACGGTGGACTTATTATCAACTAAAAATTCCCCTTCGGTAACATATATGAAAATATATTACTTCCGAGGTAGAGTGAATTGGATATTAAAGGACGTTTGTAGCTTTCTGATTGTATATGAATCACGGTGATGTGATAAATAGTCATATACATATATGTGTATATATACTATACACACACACACACACACACATATATATATATATATATATATATATATATATATATATATATATATATATATATATATATATATATATATATATATATATATATATATATATATATATATATATATATATATATATATATATATATATATATATATATATACATATATATATATATATATATATATATATATATATATATATATATATATATATATATATATATATATATATATATATATATATATATATATATATATATATATATATATGTATTTCTAATAGCCACAATGCCCTCTTAACTTCTCAATTTTTCGTGTTTTTTTTTATACTTGTAACTACGAAGCCGTAACATCCAAATGCAAGAAATTGAAGAGACTTGTGATTGCCGGTCGCGAGAGACAAACCCGCATCACCATAACCACAAGGAGGTCACGTTGCCGACCTGACCACGAGAAGGATAAAGGTCTATTACCTCTCATACATACATATACCTGTCGTTTTCCGATATATTTATAAGAGCTGGAATACACCCATCCTCACCATCGTAGCCAAGTGGGCAATCGTTTTTATTGCTTTTTAAGCTGAAATATATATGTAGAATCTATTGGTCACTTTTACCAGACACATATGTAATTCTAATAGCCACTATGCCCTCTTAACTTCTCGAATTCTTCGCGCTTTTTGGATATGCATGTAACTACGAAGCCGTAACATCCAAACGCAAGAAATTGAAGAGACTTGTGATTGCCGGTCGAGGGAGACAAACCCGCATCACCATAACCACAAGGAGGTCACGTTGCCGACCTGACCACGAGAAGGATAAAAGTCTATTACCTCTCATACATACATATACCTGTCGTTTTCCGATATATTTATTAGAGCTGGAATACACCCATCCTCACCATTGTAGCCAAGTGGACAATCGTTTTTATTGCTTCTTAGGCTGAAATATATATGTAGAATCTACTGCTCACTTTTACCAGACACATATGTAATTCTAATAGCCACAATGCTCTCTTAACTTCTCGAACTCTTTGTGGCTATTATAATTACATATGTGTCTGGTAAAAGTGACCAGTAGATTCTACATATATATTTCAGCCTAAAAAGCAATAAAAACGATTGCCCACTTGGCTACGATGGTGAGGATGGGTGTATTCCAACTCTAATAAATATATCTGAAAACGACAGGTATATGTACAGTATGTACGAGAGGTAATAGACTTTTATCCTTCTCGTGGTCAGGTCGGCAACGTGTCCTCCTTGTGGTTATGGTGACGTGGGTTCGTCTCCCGCGACCGGCAATCACAAGTCTCTTCAATTTCTTGCATTTGGATGTTACGGCTTCATAGTTACAAGCATATCCAACAAAGCACGAAGAATTCGAGAAGTTAAGAGGGCATTGTGGCTATTAGAATTACATATGTGTCTGGTAAAAGTGACAAGTAGATTCTACATATATATATATATATATATTTAAGAATATTCAAGTCATTCCTAGAAAAGAATGGTGTCCAACGAGTAGTTAAGTTGTTAAAAGTTTTCTGAGCTATACCCTGTAGTTGGGATCGCATTATAATTGCCCTAGATGTAATCTTGGGAAGTACGTCGGCTCCACACGGAGGTTACTCAAAGTGAGATTGGACTCTCATCGAGGCGTTAGCTATCGAACAGGCGTCAAATTGACTAATCCTGAATTTTCATGTATACGAGAACATGCAAAGAAATGCAAATATGACATACACTACAAAGATTTTAAAATTATAGGCCAAACTCCTAACGAACAATATTTAGCAATCTTGGAAACACTCTTTATTAAACAACTAGTTCCACAGTTAAACACCCAGTCTTCCTCAACACCTCTGTATTTCTAGTGAGTTTAAGTCGAAGCTGACCCCGGCCCGAATAGTCACTCGGTCTGTGCCTTCAGCACCTTATGGTACTTTCTCCTCCCTATCCTTTGTACTTTACTTTTATATTATTTGTATATATGTATAAAGTTTTTTTTTTTACTTAATTTTAGCCCGAGTTTTTATTTTAACTTTTAACTTCTATTTTTATAGCTTGAAAATGGGACTTTAGTCCTGAAACGTTGCAGCAACAATAAAGTACCTTGAAAAGGAATAATGGAATGATCCTTCACCCTAACCTGCTGATATATATATATATATATATATATATATATATATATATATATATATATATATATATATATATATATATATATATATATATATATATATATATATATATATATATATATATATATATATATATATATATATATATATAATAATATATACTCACATATTTACAACATTTGTCCCTTCAGCCCATTAGCTAGGAAATCAAATTTAATGGCTGCTGGAGGAGACGCCATTAAGGGGGGTGAATTTATGTAGGCCTACCCACCACATCACCTGATTTGGGGGAAAAAACACCAACCTCTTAGCCCCTGTATCGTATGATGTTTGGGTGGGTAGAAAGCTGTTAGGGACAAAAAGACTATTTAGGGCCGTAAGGGGACTGCCATGCTGACCCTTAAGAAACCTAGCTATAAGACCCATTTCTATTTGAACTATTGGCTGGCTGTTGACTGCTTTTTCAGATCGACTGATGTCATGTGCCCAACCCAAAAAATCGAATCAGACACCTTGCGACCTAGCCGCTCACATACACTCTGACACAAAATGCCAATGCCACTTCGAGCTGGCTTAAACCTCAAAACTCCTGTGGCTGAAATTCATCTTTGTAAATGAGCTCCAAGCGCAGATGGAATAAGAATCCTGTTATCTAGCTCTTCGAGGAGTCTGCCCCTGCCTTGTGAACCAAAATAGCTTAGACATTTAACTGCCATCCTGCCACGTGCAAGAATCTTCTGATTACACAGTCCCGGTGCACTAGACAGTTCCTCCCTTAGTGAACCAGTTGCGTTAGACAACCAAAAATTGCTTAACCAGTCCGTAGTAAAGTCATTAGAGTGTTGAACTATTTCAGTGCTGTAGGCTTTCCAGATTTCAGTCTATTCATTACATTTATTGCTTACATTCTGAGTGCTTTGTGTTGGCCTTCAAAGCAGTTAATTAAAAACTCATTTTCATTCCTCCAACCAGCCTCAGAATGTAACAATATATAATAATATATATATATATATATATATATATATATATATATATATATATATATATATATATATATATATATATATATATATATATATATATATATATATATATATATATATATATATATATATATATATATATATATATATATATATATATATATATATATATATATATATATATATATATATATATATATATATATATATATATATATATATATATATATATATATATATATATATATATATATATATATATATATATATATATATATATATATATATATATATATATATATTGTCAAGAGCGAGACCTCTTCTAAGTCACCTCGACCTCTCTATGAATGCAACAATGGACTGTGTAAACTTGACTTGCTTTTATTTCAATTGAGCCGAGTTCAGTAGCGTTAATAACACCACTGACTAACAACTGCAAGTTGTGGGAAAATATCGCCCGTTCCTGGAAAATCTCTCATTCCTCACCCCTAAGTAATCTTTTAATCCTCTTCCTTGACCTACTGGCTGTTCAAGCCTTTCTTCCAAGTGCTGCCTTTTGGAGACCAAAGAGAAAGTTTGGGGACTCACATGTCCCCAAGGTCACTGCCATTCCCACATTGTTCCCACATGGTCCGAGCGGTATAGAAAATGGACGGTAAACCAAGCAATGACACCGCCGTCTGGAAGGAAGAGAGAAGTAATCCTTACAAAGTCATCAAGAGGCCGACAACAACCCAAACTCTCTCAGAACTCAGGCAGAAGTCAGAAATGCCTGGCTGCAGAATCTTCACACTTCCCCTTTTCATCTGCTCCCTCAGAGCTTTGACCCTTCCCACGTGGCTGCTTTGAGCCTTAGTCTCTTTTACAGTGTAAGTCCCATAAACTCTTGCCCTCTATGCTGGCACTGAAGATGAGGTCCCCCTGTCTCCAGCTAAAAGGTAAAGCACCAGAAGTGAGGTTTTGAATCAGCCACGAATCTCTTACTCTTCTACTGAATTTATTTTCTCTTCCGAAGTGCGATTTTCCACACAGACCTCTGCAGTGAGTAAATGTCCAAAAATTCACACTTGTTTACCAGTGCCTAGAATCGAGTTGCTTTGGCACCTTCTGTGCACCTCCTCAATTCTCTTTGATTACTCTACCTAATATGTGTAAGTAACCGAAGGCGTTCTCAATTACAGATGGAGTTGCTAGCTGTGGAATCAACTGTTTATTTTGTGCTTGTCACGTGGTCATAACCACTGCCCCTCACCCCTCACCCAACGTTGTTCTTCGAAGTGGATTTTTCCCCAATTCTGCTATTGTTTAATTTGTGGTAAATTTAGTTGTTCGACAGGACTCTGTTTTACCTGTCGGGTTTTTCGAAATTCCCTTTTCTTTTTATTTAATTCTTAATTGTAAATATAAGTAAGTTTAAGTGACCCTAAGTGTTTATCTGCAACCTTCCCTGTTGAAGTAAAGCCTTCAGCTTAGATTTTTTATGTATGTTTTACTTGAATCAGCATCTGTAGTCAGATTTGAAAGTCCCATGGTAAGTTCCACATCCCTTCTCAGGTAGAAACAATGTTGACGTCCTTGCTCAGGATTTACACATCCCTCCTAGTAATATATATATATATATATATATATATATATATATATATATATATATATATATATATATATATATATATATATATATATATATATTTATATTTATATATGTGTGTGTGTGTGTTTGTGTGTGTGTGTGTGTGTGTAAATCATTTACTTCTATAGAAAATGAGATGCTAAATACACAGTACTCTATCGTTTCTGGGTTGGTGGAGGCCAAAACGGCAAATGGTGTGTGGAGAGAAATAAAAATGTGGAGTACTCGTTATATAAAAAAAACAAAAAAAGGAAAAAATAAACATGAAGTCAACACTGACAAACCCTACCTGAAATATTCATTGTATGCTGCATCATTTTTATTTAAAAACATGAGGTAGACTGCCAAACTCTTGGCAGTTGGGAAGGCAAGGGCATCAATATAAGATTTAGGAGGCAATTTTGCTGTGTAATTCATAAGACCATACACCACTGGCACAACATTAAATCTGAAAATATAGTAAAGTATTACTGATGCACTAATCATGCATAAAATTACATGATTCTTCAGTCTGTTGCTAACTCTTTATATAATACATAAAAACAAGTTCCGTTCCGAGAGCCCGTTTACAAATTGGAAATATTTGTAAGTTCGACAAGTGACCCTAGGCATCCCATATACTGGGAAGTAACAATGCTTGCTGTCTAGAAAATGTGGTTTCTGTACATTGAAGAAAGTTTGTAATAAACAAAAGGCTTTCACCTTTCCTTGAAAAAATCGTAATAAATTACTTGAAATTATGTTTATATATTCTACATATTGAACAGACACTGAAGTTTGTCTTTGAAAGTATTTGTGAGTTGAAAGTTTGTATGTAAAGTCTGAAACAATTAGTAGTTTAGAGTTGATAGACTGGAGTGATGACTTCAAAGAAAAGAATACTATCAATCACAGTGTGGAGCCAGTGAGGGTTAGGCACCTCTAATTATATGGTATTTGGGGATGGTCTAAAAACACAAGTGTAGATTCCCAGTCCTTAATTAAGAACAGACTTCTAAATTCTTCAGTGTCGATAGTAAAGTTGATAATTATAGCAAAATAGTAGTGATCTACCATCACTCCAGGGTTTATTAGGTAATTTTCTGATTAGATTTTCCTGCCAAGATTTATATTGTACTTTTTAAGTCACTATTTTAAGGGATTCAACTTTACATTTTATAAGCTCTATCAATTTGTACTTGGAAAGTAAGATCACTTATGGATTCTTTTTCATAGGTACTGGTATATTTCCCAAATGAATGATTCTGTGTAACTTGCCCCGACAATACCTAAGTCACTCATACCGACAATATTTTTTGGTTATAATTAATTTTTATTAAAAACTTAACATAAACATTATGATAAATTCCAAGACCTTATAGCTTGACATACATATTAAAGAGTTTGTGTCCATATTACAAACATAAGCAGGCACACACAGCCCATTGCTTAAAATTGTCCATTGAAATTAGTATTGAAACAACACGACACCTAACTGAAAAATATATCTACCTATCACAAAGTTTGACTTTCATAATAATTGGCTGTCTTAAAGAGGTGTGGGACTTAATACATGATATCTACAAGTCCAGCTAACCAAATGAACTAAAGTAAAAACAAACAGTGGCTTACCGAAGAACATTGAATATTTTCTCAGTTGCATAATCCTTGCAGAGGGAATTCTCAAACGAAAAGTAGAATTTGTACTTCCGCTCAAGCAATTCATAGCAATTACTCTTGCCATTATTCCTGGGACATTTATACTGACCACAGCGTCCGTACACATCAATCCTAATCCATTTTTTGAGCTTTTGTACTAACCTGTGGAAATTAAAAGAGCATCTTTTGTTACAGATGAAAAATGCCAATGGCAACGAGAACACATCCAAAGACTGCGGGACTTACAGGAGTTAAGCTCGCTGATTTTATTGAACGAACCACCTACGAATGCAGTGATTGGTCTTTTATTATTAAGAAGCTTTACTTAATATTTAAAGAAGTTTTCAAATGCTACACTTAATATTTAGAGAAATTTTCAAATGAATTAGTTACGTTCAAATAGCCACTGAAGCCTTTAAATTAACGCGTGAAGTAAGTAAATAAGTTACTCCTAATGATAAGACTTACATCTATTCAGTAAAATGCACGAGTGTTCATTGTATTGCCGTTGTGCATGATAGTACCAACAAATGAGTAATGGATTAAGTTAAGATTGAGTAAGTAATGAACAGAAATAACGTATGACTTAATATTAAAAAAAAAAAACATATCATAATCAGCAATCTTAACTAAAACAAATAGAGAGAGAGAGAGAGAGAGAGTACTATCTCCATACTATGCCTTCATAGTATTTTCATATTACTCAACATTAATCATGATGCAAAGTTCTTCTTAAAACAAAAACAAAACAAAAAAAACATAGCAACATAATAGGAACACAAACTATATCTTTTACTGCTTGGTGAAGTTTTTTGTAACTTCTTATTCCTCTTCAAAAACCATTTTCGTTCAGATACAACCTTCAGAAGAAGAATTAACAATCCTGTTTCCTATTTGTGTTCTGAGCGTACTTGATGCTAAAGGATAGGAATTAACAGTAGGGAGGTAACGCCTATGGTGAGAATTGTCCAGCACGCACCAGACAGTACAGGTACTGTGGCCTCTTTTAGGTATCCCTTTTGGCCACGCTGCACCGCTGACTGCCTATCAATTTACATATGTTTCCTATGTTCCCTTCCTGCTTAACTGTCTAAGGAAACTTAATAAAACAAACATTACATATTGCCATTATCAATGTTTCGGGAAGCAGACGGTAATATTTCCCTTCTCTAAGTTAAGTATATCTTAGTTTAACCAGACCACTGAGCTGATTAACAGCTCTCCTAGGGCTGGCCCGAAGGATTAGATTTATTTTTACGTGGCTAAGAACCAATTGGTTACCTAGCAGCGGGACCTACAGCTTATTGTGGAATCCGAACCACATTATAGCGAGAAATGAATTTCTATCCCCAGAAACAAATTTCTCTTGTTCTTCACTGGCCGGTCGGAGATTCGAACTCGCGACCAACAGAGTGGTAGCTGAGAACGGAACCTCCTACCTGAGAACGGAACCCGCTCACCCAGCGATGAACTTCCCTTCTCTAATTCACACCTCTTTTTATGCAGATCAAATAAATGAGAAAAAATCAAAATAATCTTGCAATTGCATTCCAAAAGGAAAAATAAATTTCATCAAAGCAAGATGGTCATTCAGCATTTGTAAATAATTCCGAATTAGATGAATCTGAAGGTTTCTTGATGGTGCTCAGACCGCCTGTCGCTATAAAACCCGGCATACTTTTGGCCCGTAAAAAACGTTAAAGCCAAGACAGAAAAAAGAAACATTTAAAATAAATAACCCAAATTTTATTATATGAATTTACAGTACCTTTAAAAATCCAAACGATATCATAATGATGTTATGGAAAGAGACGAAAAAACGCTAACAATTCCAGAAAACAGATAAATAAATATAAAAAACGTTGTTCACAAAACTTCCAGCTATCTTTAAAAATGCAAAATATTAAACGGTTAGAGATATTTCGATTTCATAACTTACCTTTCCCTGCCAGATTTGGTTTCGCAGTTAGAGACAAACCAGGCAGCTAACCTTTTCTTCCCCGAAGCATAATTCTTACCAGCAGATACAGGTTTGGGCACTAGACGGCGGTAAACTACGCTAAACCTGTAAGCAAAAAACAATTGGAAAAGCAGCTCTGTAAATTACCAATCACCTGCAATGAGTTATTAACGATTATGTAATACAACATTCCAGATTATGACAATCTACAGAACTGACTGATTGTGCTATGTTCGTAATGGAGACGCGTTTCCAAAACTGTGAGTGAGAACACAAGGTTAGCTAGCAGACACACATACTGGCTGCAAGCCACGTGGATAGTATTGCTGTTACAGCAATATTTGCTCACTGTGTAAATTCTTAAAGAATAAAACTATAAGACCTTTAGATTAATGCACGTTTCCATAGCATAGTGGTCAACATGCAAAATAATAACAAACAGAGCAAAGAGTTAGTATATTCATAAGTAAATAACTATACAAGTCAGAAAATATGAAAGTGATAGCGCAAGGTACTTCCAGATAAAACTAGAGCCTCTTTACTATCAAGTTCTACACCAGCGGAGTCGCACGTTTATTGGCCTCGGTGTTTACTACTACGAACCTTCACCTCATCGGGTCTTTATAGCCACATCCAAAGCCTCCATGTATTAGCTGGGAAGATATGCATTTTGTTTTATAAGTAAGGGAAACATACAATGAAGAAATTGTATCCGGTTCCAAAGCTTCAGGAAAAGGACAAATTGAGGTTACTCTGTATTGCAGCTGTTCCCATGTCACATTTGGGTAAATTGTACAGCCTGCAAGCCTCCATTGCTAGAATACAGGCCCCCTACCTTGTTGATAATTTTTTTAGTATAAAATCTAATGGTCCTAACCCCCACCCACCATAAAAACAAAAGGCACATGAGGAATCCAAACATGCCTCAGTAGATGCCACAGAGGCCATACACATTTGCTGTCCTAGTTTATCTTAGCAATGATAGAGGTAGTTCTGCCTCAAGGGAAACTAGAAAAATGCTGGAAAATATTAGTTTTCATGAATCTTGATGGAGTCCAAGTGCCAGAGACCTTAATGTGATGCTCATTGGGTTGGAAGAGAAACAGTAACAACGATTCGACCTTTTAGAGGCAGACAAAGTGTTTTTAAAAACGCAACTTGCTCAGTGGAAGTGGTCGCAACCTCTCCATGACACATGAGTATTGGCATCTATAGCACTGCCAAAACGTCCTCAAATGAGCATTCCAATAGAATGTGATTGCTGAATACTCATATAAAAAATAAATTCAATGTTAGCCCAATAATCTTATTCTTCATAATTTTCACTGATTTTTACAATTGTACTTTAGCATTTTAGTCAAAGAATATAGTCATACTCTCATTTAGATTTGCATTTTCTTAATATTGCCATCTCAGTACATATATATGTATGTATGTATATGTATATATATATATATATATATATATATATATATATATATATATATACATATATATGTGTGTGTCTGTGTGTGTGTATACACATATTAACTTTATATCACATACACAATTGTTCTGTGCATTAGTAGAATTACTAAAAGGACCTCATTCAAACTGGATGGTATCTAATGGAGTATTTATTCAGAAAAAGTTACAAGTTTTCCTGGATGAACAGTCATCATTATCAAGTATCCGTACAGTGACCAGACGCGTAGTCCAGCTGTATTAATATCTTTGTGCTGGGTACTTTAATCCTACAATTGCCTAGCTCCTCCTGTGTGACATCCACCCCCTCATGACCTTGGCCTTTCTCTGACTGCTTCTTCATCCAGGTGTTCATTTCCCGTGTGTCCTTTTGCATTTTTCCTTCGTTTGCTTGCTACTGTGGCGTGTACGATTTTTCTTGATATGCTGTCTTCAAAGCCGTTTCCTGTGTTCCCTGCCATTGTGTTGTTAGCGCATGTTATGAAGGCGTTCTCTACAACCAGTCTGGCCATTTTGTTGGTGTCCCTGTACAGAAAACTCATATTTTCCCAGTCTATTTTATAGCCATTTTCCCAACAGTGTTTGGCTACTGCCAACGTCCGATTATAATGCCTTTACTGATGCAAGTGTTGTTGCTTCACTCTTTACTGGACTTTCCAGTTTCACCATAGTACCCATCTTCACAGTCTAGACACGCTGCCATATATAAGCCCCCCTCCCTCTAATCTCTCCCCCATCTACTGACTTTTTGTTTCTAACTATTTTATTCCTAATGGTGTTTTTGTAGCTGCCTATCAACTTGAAATTATCTAGCCTCCTGTTGATGGGTGTAATAGAGTTGTTTTCCAGGACTGTAATTATTTTCTTCCCTACCAAATGTCCCTTTTCTATCCTTTCCCTCTCCCCAAAATAGTTTTTCTTGCCTTAATGTGTGCCCACTCCCACCAATACTTAGGGTATCCTAATCTCCTAAAACTCTCCTTCAGGTATTCCAGCTCATCATCTAAGAATTCGGGACTACAAATGCTATAAGCCCTAATGGCTAACCCTGTCATTACTCCTATTTTTTATTTCTTTCCTATGACTGGAGAACATATGTTTGTGCGAATTGGTGCGTGTCTTCTTCCTGTATACCTTGAATTTTAAATTTTCCCCTTCCCTCTTTACCAGGACATCCATAATAGGAATTTCTCCCTTCTTCTCTTCTTCTATTGCGAACTTGATGAGTTCATTTAGTTTATTTATGTTTTCTAGGAACTTGTGTAGATCTTCCCTTTCTCCCTTATAAATAATCAAGATGTCATCAAAGTTTCTTACCCATTTTACAATATTTAAGTTCCCTTTATTTACTTTGCCTACCTCTTCCATTTCAAACCATTCCATGAGGATATTAGCTAGAAGTGGTAAAAGACTCAAACCCATGGCCATGCCATTTTTTTGTGTATAATGGTTCAAGTGAGGCGAAAACTATTATTTACCCAAAGTATTGGTGGGAGCAGGCACACATCAAGGCAAGAAAAACTATTTTGGGGAGATGGAAAGGACAGAAAAGGAACACTTGGTAGGGAAGAAAATAATTACAGTTCTGGACAACAACTCTATTACACCCATCAACAGGAAGCTAGATAATTTCAAGTTGATAGGTAGCTACAAAAACACCATCAGGAATAAAAAAGTTAGAAACAAAAAGTCGGTAAAGGGGGGAGAGATTAGAGGGGGTTACATATGGCAGCGTGTCTAGACTGTGAAGATGGGTACTATGGCGAAACTGACAAGTCCTGTAAAGAGTGAAGCAAACAACACTTGCAGAACAAAAGGCATTATAATCAGATGTCGGCAGTTGCCAAACACTATTGGGAAAACGACAAAAAAATAGATTTGGAAAATATGAGTTTTCTGTACAGGAACACCAACAAAATGGCCAGACTGGTTGTAGAGAACGCCTTCATAACATACACTAACAACACAATGGCAGGGAACACCGGAAACAGCTTTGAAGACAGCATATCAAGAAAAATCATACACTCCACAGTAGCAAGGAAACAAAGGAAAAATGAAAGAGGATGCACGGGAAACGAACACCTGGATGAAGAAGCGGTCAGAGAAAGGCCAAGGTCACGAGGGGGTGGGGGTCATGCAGGAGGAGCTAGGCTTAATATCAAATTCATGCTACCCGAGGTAGCATGAATCTGATATTAAGCGACATTTGTAGCTTCATGATTGTATATAAATCACGGTGTGATAAAAAATTCCATAATAAGAGCTGCGTGTTCCAAACGTACCAATGAACTATCATGGTGGAGTTGGGTCATTGCCGAGGCTAAGTACAATTTCCCCGCTCACGACGGGAAAAAACAGTACAGCAGACTCAGTAATGACTTATACCTTTCTTGATGGCGCGGTGGTAACGTCAACTGGAGTCGCTGAATAGGTCCGTGTCAAGGGTTCGTGTCCCGGCAGTACCAATTCATTTATCACTTATATAAATTCTCCTTCGGTGATAATTCTCCATCGGAGATATTCCGAGGTAGCATGAATTTGATATTAAGCAACATTTGTAGCTTCATGATTATATATATATATATATATATATATATATATATATATATATATATATATATATATATATATATATATATATATATATATATATATATATATATATATATATATATATATATATATATATATATATATATATATATATATATATATATCTTCTTCAGGGTGTAAGTCCCAGTATAAGGTACTGAATGAATGCCGGTAGGTTCTTTTAAAATGGTAATGTACTCTCGAACAGAATTAACGTATACAAGAGGATACAGAGAGGAGCTGTGTCGGTGTGTGTTGTTCTTCTTCTCTTCCCGCCTACCACTGTAGCCAGATACAGTTACTAATATCCTAACAATGATATTAATTATGTAGCAGCAGAGATGATATTAAATGTAGTATGTATATATACACTAAGATTACAGATTCCCTACTGCTCCTGGCAATGATAATACATGTGAGTATTTTTACATGTGCCTAAAAATACAATGCTAAATGTGTTGCCAAATTGGCAATGCTTGGTTGACAATAAAACATCACGATCTGTTTCAATTCGATCTTGATGATTGTCATACACTTCCCTTCCCCTTGGCGTTCATAAAGGTTTTATGGACGATGAGCCAGTCTTTGTGATCGCCATACTTGTTGATGGATAGTTTTGGTTGACTGTGCTGATGCTGAAGAGGATTGAAGGGGACTGTCATCCTGATGCTGTATGGCAAGTGTAGGGGTGGTACGTAGAAATCTGCGGTTGTGTCAGAGTACTCCTCGTGCTGCCGTTTTTATCAGGTAGTCTTGATTCCTTCCTTTACCCATAACTGTACCAACTTTGTCCCAACGTTTTAAAATAGGGTCTTGGATCCTAATGGTCGCTCCGATAGCAATAGGGGGTAGAGGTTTGGCATGTTTGTTGTATCTGTCAACAGAATTCTTGAATTGTTCTGCTGCTCGTTGATCACAATCAATAGTTCTCTTCTGCCATTCAGGTGCAAAAGACTTTGCATGTGCAGGCACGCATGAACGAAGGGGTTTTCCGTATAGGATTTGTGCTGGGCTCCGACCATCAGGTTTAGGTGTGTTTCTTAGTTCTAGTAATCCACAATCAAATGCTTCGCAGTTCCTGATATCTCCATTACTTGAGACTTTCGTTATGAGGTGTTTGATCGCCTTCACAGCAGATTCTGCGTGTCCATTTGACTGTGGGTAATGTGGGGTGGATAAGACATGGCGAACTCCCCAGCGTTTCAGAAAATCGGCGAAGTCATGGCTTGTGAATTGGGGTCCTCCGTCCGTTCTGAGTCTGATGGGTACACCCAAATCCCTAAAGAAAGTCCTGAAAAGTTGAATAGTTTTGGACATTGTAGTATCATTTCCACAATGACCAACTGCTGGCCATCCTGAGTATCTGTCAACATAGATGAGGTAAGCCCTACCAGCAACACTGAAGAAATCTGCAGACACGGACTCAAACAGTCTGGAGGGTGTGTCAGTATTGATGAGGTATGGTTCTTTTTGCTGACTTGGGAGCATGACCTGATATACCTCACATGTGCGAACTACATTAGAGATGTCATTATTGATACTTGGCCACCATACGGTTTGTCTTGCTCATCGTTTGGTTGCTTCAGTACCGCGATGACTGTCGTGAAGTCTCATCAAAACCTGTCGTCGAAGGTTTTGTGGCACTAGGATTCTTGCACCATATAATATGAGGTTCCCATCTAAAGATAATTGGTCACGTACTTTCCATTAAGGTAATAGATCTTCTGGAAGTGCCTTGTTTGAGGGGGGAAATCCTGTTATCACTTGTTCGACGATCTGTTTGTAGGTTTTGTCGGTGAGTGCTGCACAGCGTATTTCTTCCAAGATGGGGTCACTAGATGAAGTGTCTTGAGTAGTTGTAACTGGTCCTGCAGAGATAGAGAGGTTTCTTATAGTGGCGATGCTGCATATTACGGCACTTCTGATGCACATACTTGTCTCATTTACCAGGGTTACGTCATCTTCTGTAGGTGTGTCCACTGGGGCACGTGAAAGAGCATCTGGTATGCAGAGGTCTTTACCCTTGCGCCACGTACTAGTGAAGACGTATCCTGAAATTTTCTCTTGTAGTCTCTGTAGTCTTGGATTTTCGATACAGTCCAAAGTATATGAGTTTAGTAGTGGAATCAGTGGTTTATGGTCAGTTATGTGACTAAATTGTGCTAGACCTAAGAGATAATATTTGCATTTCTTCATGGCCCACACTACTGCAAGCATTTCCAATTCGATTGTACTGTACCTGCTTTCCACATCTGCCAAAAAACGTGATCCTCATTGGACCAAACGCCATACACCTGCATGTTCTTGTAAGAGGGCGTAACCAATACCGTTGAGTCTTGATGCATCCGTCTATAGCACCGTTGGTAGAGTATGGTCGAAATCCGCCAATATGGGGGGTTCTGCAAGTGCTTTCTTCCTCTTCAGAAAAGCTGCATTATGATCTGATGTCCATATAAATGAATTCTTTGGGCTCATAAGTGGTCGAAGAACTTGTGCGGTTGAAGCGATGTCTGGAGTGAATTCAGCCAATTGATATACGAGTCCCATGAATGACCTTAAGTCTGTGATACTAGTTGGTGTAGGGAACTCAGTGATTGCTTTTATTTTATCTTTGTTAGCTGCTATACCTGTCTCAGAAATGGTATATCCGCAAAATGATACACTGGGAGAAGCAATGCACATTTTCTCATCATTCAAAGTTATTCCATGAGCACGACATCGGTTCAAAACGTCTTTGATACGTTGGCAATGACTTTCAAGGTCGTCATCCCATATGATGATATCATCGACAACTTTAGCGAGGTTAGGTATTCCTGACAAAGCTTCGTCACCTCGACGGTTATATTCATCACCAGTTGAGCAAAGGCCCATTGGTCCTCGACAAAATGTGAAGCGTCCTAGTGGGGAGATGAATGTTGTAAGATGACGGTCTTCTTCCGCCAGTGGTATTTGCCAGTAGCCATGTAGTGTGTCAAATGTTGTAAAATATTTTGCTTTTCGATCGATACGCCTCATGGCTTCCTGTGGCATCAGTGAGGTGTGGGTTGGACGACCCACTTGAGTATTAAGTTTCGTCATGTCTACGGTGATCCGCACACGTCCTTTTGGTTTGGGAACTGCAACCATAGGGTGGCACCATACAGATGGCTGATCTCCTGCTGGTGCTATAATACCTTGAGTTACCAGTGCTTCTAGTTCATTCTTGACGTCTTCTTGCCAAGAGTATGGCACTTGTCTTGCGGTATGAATGGCAAATGGCTTTGCGTTTTCCCTGAGATGTATTTTCATAGGCGAACCAGACATTTTTTTAAGTATGATGCCATTCTTAAGGTCATCCTTTGTTACTAACACATCGGGAAATTGCTGAAGAAGTTCACTCTTGATGTCTGCTGAAGACTTTCTTGACGGTGATCCTGAAGATGAGGACGACTGCAGCAGGGAGTTGTTTTGAGATACGTGCTTTACTTGACCTTGTTCACTCTTCTTCGGTATTTGTTGAGGAAATTCCTGTGGTACAATCCAAAGGGCTTGAGCGTGAGATCATGATAATAGAGGTTGGAAGAGATTGGACATGACATTTATCCATCCAGTTGTGCTCTCATTCCCATACGTCATAGTAGCTTGCATAGATCCCAGGACGCTACCGTTGAAATCGCTGTCATCAGGGTTTCGTAGTCTCAGGGTATCAGACGAGTCCAAATCTTTTAGCTGAATTCCCAAGCTTTGTAAGTGTTGTCTACCTATAACAGTTGTGTCTGATCCTGTGTCTGGAATTACATCTAATAGTCCTTGCTTGTTCCCAAATACTATTTGTAATGGAATCACAGGACAAGGTGGTCCTATTTTTCCAGCATTGATGGCTCTGACATTAGCCTCAGATTTTAAACTTGATATGATCCCTTGATATTGATTGCCCTTTTGGTTAGATGGATGTCCTCTTGAATTGCTTTGCTGGGACTTGAAGCAGATCTTTGCGAAATGTCCTTTTTTGTTGCACGTTGTGCACTTTGCGTCCTTTGCTGGGCACTTGTTTCTAGGATGACGATCACCTGCGCACCAATAACAAGATTGCCCCGTGTTTGTTTTATTCTGCAATGCTTCTTCTGGGGTTGCTTTCTTATTTGATGAGGCTTCTTGCTTGTTTCGATGATTTTGTTTCTTCATACTCTTCTTGTATGTTGAAATTGCATTCATTGTGCCTTTAGCTGGTTGATACTCCACAAAGGAACGCGACCGAAGGATCCCGAAGGCGTCGCCCAATCCTGGTCACTGTAGAATCGAGAATGATTCGAGATGGAATACTGGAGAGAGCAAAGGAGCTAAAGCAGCGTGACGAAGTCTACCAGAAAATATTCATCAAGAGAGATGTGCACCCAAGTGTGCGAGCGGAATGGAGGAGGTTATATGAAGCAGAAAAGAGAGAAAAGGAACGTCCAGAAAACGTTGGATGTAACATTGTATTTAATGCTAAGAGAACGCAAGGTGTATAAAGATGGGGTTGTTATTGATAAATGGGGATTGTTGGGTTTTAAATCGACCACAGCATGTTACTCAACCTTTAAATGTTATATCCTGGAATATAGGCGGTTGTAAAACCAAATTAGAAAGGAAAAATGTTGAGAAATTCTTATTACAATATGATATTGTAGCTTTGAATGAGGTAAAGACGTCTTTACCTGTTTGTCTGCCCGGATACATTTCTTACATGAGTTATGACAGGGACCATGCACACCGCGGTGGGACAGCTGTATTAATGAAAAATATTCTAGCACAAGAGGTTGTAAATGTGGACACAAGCATACCTGACCAGGTATGGTTTCAGCTACGATTTATGCCGAAAGTAGTATTTGGAGCATGTTATATCCCGCCGAATGACTCTCCTTATTTTTCTCATAGGAATTTGCATCAATACAAGAAAGGTTAATAGATAATGATGACGATAACAAGTTTATAATAATAGGGGATTTAAATACGCGGTTCGGTAGAGGTGTGAGGGAAATAAGTAATACTGAAGAATTTTCCTACCCAATTGTCGCTGATGACGTGAATATTCCTAATGATAATGCCTATGTTTTGACAACAATTTGTAAGGATCATAACTTGTTGGTGGTCAATAATCTGAAAACTTATGACAAACACTTTGTTAGCAGCAAGACTTACAAGCAGGGAACTAGATGGGTATCCGAATTAGACGTATGTGTAGGGTCAATACAGTTGATTAATTCTATAGAATCATTTCATGTACACCCAACCGAGAATCTGCCTTCTGATCATGCGCCAATATCCATTAAAATGTCTAAAGGTAGGATCGATCTTGATTTTGTGTTAAGGCGAGCATCTTTTTGGGTGGCCATGCATCATTGATGGGATGGAAGTGTAGCGGTTTGGTAAAGAAACCAATTAAGTATAAAAGGATTGACCGGAACATGTTTAATGCCCGAATTTTAGGTATGAACATAAATACTGATGATTTTATCAATAATGTAAATGATTTTGCTTATGCTGTATCGAGTGTATTATACCAGTGTTCTGAGATGTGTCAGAGTAGTGCAGAAATGGTTGGAGAGGATAGTGGGGAAGCATATACCGGCCGCTGGGACTGTCTCCTTCAGGACCATGATGATTCGAGAGTTTGGCAGGCTATAGACTGGAAGGGAAATTTCAGGTAGAAAATAAAATTGATGGGGGCCCCACAGATGAGGAATTCAAAGAATATTTCGAAAGTGTATTAAATACTAGAGAAGACAGTTTTGTTGATGAAAATATACAGTCATTTGTAAATGTCCCTATCCTAGATGATCAAATAACAGTCGAAGAAGTCCAGTCCCAGATCAATAAAATTAAACCTGATAAGGCTTGTGGTCCAGATGGGGTCTCCCCTGGTGTTCTTAGGTTGCTTCCAGTAGAATGGTTGCTGACACTCGCTACTTTGTTTAACGCCCTTTTCCTGACTGCATCTTACCCTAGTTTGTGGTCTTTGGCCAAGTTCTTTACGATTTTTAAGAAAGGCAACAGACAGGAACCCAAGAATTATAGAGGTATCACAGTTATTAACTGTTTAGCAAAGTTGTATGATATGATTCTTTGTTCACGACTTGAAACATGGTTTAAGCCTTACAGGGAACAGGCTGGGGCGCAGGGGGGACGTGGTTGCATGGAGCATATTGTAGCTTTGCGATTGTTGACGGACATGGCTAGGAGAAAGGGGAACAAACTCTTTGTCGTATTTGTTGATTTTAGTCAGGCTTATGATCTGGTACCAAGAGGAATGTTATTTAAGGTTCTGAAACGATTAGGTTGTGGAGCTGTTATGTTGGCAGCCTTGATAGCTATTTATAGAGTAACAAACAGCATAATTGGTACTGCAATCATAACGACTACTGTGGGAGTTCGTCAAGGAAGTTCTACATCGTGTCTTCTTTTTATTTTGTATATTAATGATCTTATTAAGTTTATTAAGAATAATTGCAATCCTGATGGGTTTTTATCGTGGCTCCATTTATTAGTGTTAATGGATGATACAGTTCTCCTTGCAACTACCAGAGAAAGGTATCATCCATAAGATATCATTATTGAGGCAATATTGTCACACTTATGGGATGAAAATTAATGCAGGAAAACTAAGTTTTTGTTATTAGTGGAACAGCACAAGATGGTAGGTCAATTGAGATCGATGGCCTTATAGTAGAATCCTGCTCGCAATATATATATTTGGGGTCGATCTTTACTGCGGATGGCTCTGTGTCTTCCTCTGTTGCGGCCCATGCTCGATCCAAGATGCCACATATCAATAAATTTGTTTCATTTTTAATAGAAATAATGATATACCTTTTATTGTAAAAAAGAGTTTTTTGATGCTGCTTTAATGTCAGCTGTCCTGTATGGGTGCGAGTCGTGGCTGAATGCAGACTTGAAGCCAGTAGTGAAGTTATATAACTGGGGATTAAAACTATTGCTTGGCGTTAGAAAGACAACAAGTAATGAATTATGTTATATTGAATCGGGATACCCGCCATTACGAGATCTTGTTCGTAGCAAACAGAGAAAGTTTTTTAGTAGGATGTGGAGAGAGAGGTCTTCGTTGGAGGATGACCCTTTGATATTTTCAATTAAGACCGTATTAGGAGCCAGGTATAACACCAAGACTTACATAGAAGGATTGATTAATGATAGTAGAGACGATGTAAAAATTGCAATGGAAACACTCAGGCGTAACATCATTAATTCTGACTCCTCAAGAAAGGTTACATATAGAGAAATCAATCCAGACCTCTTAGTTCATGATATCTATTCTGTTAGGCATAATGTTTCCGAATTAGACAGAGTCTCATTCACTAGGTTCAGAATTGCATCTCACTCTCTGGCCGTGGAAGTGGGTAGGTGGAGTAGGAGGGGGAGAGGCCGTCTGCCGTTGGAGGAGCGGTTGTGTACCTGTGGAGCCATTCAAACAGAAGTACACGTAACGCAAGTATGCTCAAGGACACAACATATCAGAGATACCTATAATTTATCTAACATGAGGGATATATTTTCAAATCAGCGAACCCTGGCGGAGCAATGTAAGATTATTAGCTTAGTCCTCTGTGAGTATTTATGAATGTTTGTGAGGTGAAGGGAAAATGAGAATAAAAATAGCTTTTTGGAGTATGATTTTTTTATATAAATGTCAAATTTTGTTCTTAATTTTGTTTGCCATATGATAATTCTTTGTTTTTGTTTTATTGTTGTATAAGATAAAAACCTGTTATTCTGACTTTTATGTATGTAATATTTTGTATTGCCAAGTGTAGAGTTGTGCCTTTGTTGGACCAAATATAACTAATTACTGTAAATATGAGCGATGTATAATTGTTGTGGTCAATAAAATATCTAATCTAATCTAATCTATGGCACTTGAAGTCCTTTGTGCTGTTTCACGAGAACGAACAACAGTCAGGAAGTCAGATAATGATGTATTGTCTTTCATTCTTAATAAATACTGCACTGTTTCATTATCCGTTAAGCCGATAAGTATTGTATATTTCAACTGATTATCAACACAATTGCTTCCTTTACACAAGCAATATCATCAGCAATTTGCTTCAATCTTACCCAAAAGTTGTCGAAGGTCTCCCTAGGCTGTTGCCTGCATTTGGTGAATTCCAATCTTCTAAGAGATTCATTCCTCTGTTCCTTGATGTGGGTTATAATTTTGTTGATAATGTCGTCCACAGGTAGAGTTGAATCAGGTTTCACTCCCAAAGTGTGATCTAAGACACGCAAAACTTCATCTTCTAAGCAAAGTCTCAAAGAAGCAAACTGCTTTGGTTCAGGCAATGTATGAAAATCAATAAGGGTTGTATAATCGCTCCATTTTAACTTCCATTCTTGAGCTCCTCTAAGTGAAACATCCAGTTTTAGCTTCTCAGGTAAATGAACCTGGGCTTTTGGTGCACTTGTAGTGAGAGTTGTGGGAGTTGTGTGAATACCCTGCTGTATATTAGCCAAAATTTGAGCCATTTGTTGATGTTGTTGCATAAAATGCTGTTGTTGCTGCATGAGTTGCTGCTGTTGCAGTTGTTGTTGTTGTAACAATTGCATTAAAACATCATTGGTTGAGGCTGAAGAGGTAGAGGGGTTGATAGAAGAATCCATACTTGTAGCTCCGATATCCTCAGGAGGCGTAGAAATCCCTGTAGTATCTTTATTCTTGTTTTTGCCGCCCATCGTAAGATGTGTGTCGTGAGTGATGACGTAACAGTGAAGGAGATGACGTCACGGAGTGGAGGAGGAAGGCAGGAGAAATGACTACCGCTCTCCGCAGAGTCGCCGAGTGCGTGCGTGCGTGTGACAGTGTGATCAGTTACCCGATGAAGGTGTTTGAGAGGGGGGGATTCATCAGGAAGCAGAAACGGATATGAAAAGGGGCCGTGTGCTTATTAAATGATGAATAAAAGTCCCTAAACGTACCGTGACACTGCTACGCTACACTTTATGCACTACACTGCACTTATACACTTCACTGCGAGTAACTGCAAAGTCAGTATCACTTTGAAAATGACGAAAAGTTTACAGTTCACTTCGCTTGAAACACTGAGCTGATGGCGGGGTTTCCTTAAAACTTTTCTTTCGAGTTTTTTACCACTTTCCCATAATCACTGCACCATCTTCTTTGGGTGTAAGTCCCAGTATAAGGTACTGAATGAATGCCGGTAGGTTCTTTTAAAATGGTAATGTATTCCCGAACAGAATTAACGTATACAAGAGGATACAGAGAGGAGCTGTGTCGGCGTGTGTTGTTCTTCTTCTCTTCCCGCCTACCACTGTAGCCAGATACAGTTACTAATATCCTAACAATGATATTAATTATGTAGCAGCAGAGATGATATTAAATGCAGTATGTATATATACACTAAGATTACAGATTCCCTACTGCTCCTGGCAATGATAATACATGTGAGTATTTTTACGTGTGCCTAAAAATACAATGCTAAATGTGTTGCCAAATTGGCAATACTTGGTTGACAATAAAACATAACGATCCGTTGCGATTCGATCTTGATGATTGCCGTACAATATATATATATATATATATATATATATATATATATATATATATATATATATATATATATATATATATATATATATATATATATATATATATATATATATATATATGTTTAACATTTTCATGATATTGCCTTGTAAAATGTACAGTATATCTTGCCATGATTTTGATATGTATACTGTTCTAGTTATCATGTATTTTTTCTTCAAAAGAGAGAAGTTATTAACATAAAATATTTGTGTGGTCACTGGTGTTAATCTTAGCTCTTGAGATCTGAATGTAGGAAAAGTGTGCAACGACACCTATAGAAGTGTTTGTTGTGAATCTCAAGCAGCTGCATTTCAGGTGATTTGGCGAAAGTTTTCACAAGCTTGTGTAAAGTAAAGTGATTTTACTTATCATTGCGATGGTATAATAAGGTATATCTAGACATTTTTTGCCTTACTGAAATTGTTTTGGTAAATCATTTGTGCATTTTTGTGTGTTCTTTTGTTTGCAATCTCTTGATTTTTCACATTTTATATATTAGTGATTTAACATTTATTTACTTAGCATTTTAAATATTTCTTAATAATTTAACATTGAATACTTAATTTAATTTTCATTTACTAAGATTTTCTTTTCAAATCTCGAGTAATTCTTGATAGTTTAAATTTAGCTTGACTAATTTAATTTCTTGATAAATTAACCTTTATAATTTAACTAAAGAATTAATCAAATTTTGTGTTGTTTTCAAGTAATAGTAAATTTTTGTTCAGATTGTGAATTCTAATTATAAATTTTGATTTTAAAAATAAATGTTTGTATTTAATTTTTTTAAGCAGTTTTTCATTTATTAACCACCAGTGAATAGGATTAATTGTGTGCATAAGGCAAAGTGATAAACATGTTTTGTTCCTTTAGTTTTGCTGAAGTGAATTAAAACCAGGGAAACAGTTAAAGTTGTTTGATGGAGTAATGCCATTTGGGTCTAGTATATTTCTTGGTTAATTGTTGATACCTCAAACTTGTTTTGATAAATTTAGTTTGATTTTTCATGTGATTAATAAGCTTTTAAGGTATCACTGTTACCTTTAGAGTACTCAGTTGTAATTTTTATTGTTATGAGAGTTTAGGTCTCTGGCTGAAGTGAGGTAAATTTTTGAATTCCGTGATTAGCTGTGTAATAACCAGGTACTTGGTACACATTGTGACAATAAGAATATCATTTTTGGTGCCCAGACCTGGGAACAAAACAAACTATCACTATGGTTTATGATTTATACTGTTGGTGTTAGATATTTTTTGATAGGAGAGTGAACACAGTTATTTTTTGCATTGAATGGTGAATTATTTAGTTGAGTACCTTAGAGAAAACGGCCATGTTCAATGTTCAGGAGTTTTTAGCAGCTCATCCATACAAGAGTTATCTGAATCCAGCCTGACTAAGGCATAGTGGACCACTTTAGCAGTGGCATGTTGGGGTAATGTGTCTATTGGTATGATTAAGGCACAACTCTGATGTAGTGCAATCCAAGCATTGATGGACTCTGGTAAAATAGATGAAGAGTTAGGAGAGGCACAAGAATTGTTGAATGTACCTGAGGCAGAGTTTATAAATAGGCAAGAGGGATTGAAAGCTAACATTGAGTCTGAGATAAAAAAAAAAAAAAAGAGAAAAGTGATGCAGAAGCAGAGCTTAGATGCATAGAAGCAGAACAACATTTGATTAAGCTGAAGATGCAGGCTGAAAGAGAGAAAATGCAGGCAGAAAGAGAAAGAAAAGACAGAGAGAAAAAAGAAAGAAAAGAAAAAGAAGAAGAAAAAGCAGCAGAAGAAGAAAGAGAGAGAGAAAGCAAAGAAAGAGAAAGAGCAAGAGAAGATAGGGAGAAAAGAGAAAGAGAAGCAAAAGAAGGAGAAAAAACAAGACATGAAAGGGAGATGGAGTTAATAAAAGCTCGATCCACATTACCTGTAACACCTAACCCTGTCCAAGGTAATCAAGACCCCGTATTTGATGTGGTAAGAGTGCAGAAGTTAATACCAAAGATTACAGGAGAAGCCCCAGATCAGTTTTTTGATCACCTTGAAAAAGTGGCTTCAGGTATGGGATGGCCAGAAGATAAATGGTCAGTCTTGTTACAGAGTGTTCTCATTGGTAAAGGAAGGAGTGCATATTTAGCCTTATCAGCTGATCAGTATAAAGAGTATAAGGTACTCAAACACAATGTGCTACAAGTTTACCATATGACTCCTGAATATTACAATGACAGACTCAGATCTTTGAGAAAGAATGACAAGATGACTTTCTTGGATTATGCCTGCAAAGTAAGATGTTTCAAAAGGTGGTTGGAGGCTGCTAAGTTAAATCTATGGACGAACTTGAGGGGCTGGTAGTCCTAGAGCAATATTTTAGAGGAATTCCTGAACATATAAGATCCTATTTTAGATAGAGAGTGGTCAAGAGCTGCTAAATTAAATGAAGATTTTAACATAATAAGTAGCAAAATTAATTATAATGTCAAGTACCGGAACCAACAACACACAGGTTTTAGGTCTCATCCAAATTTCAGGAACATTACAACTGGGAATCCTTCTAGTGGTAACACCAGCACAAAGCCAGGTAATACCCCTCAACAATCGAATGTTAAATTCTCATCATCCAGTTTCTCAAGTCAGATACAGAACACTAATGTTGTCTGCTTCAAGTGTGGAAGAGCAGGACACTACAGTCAACATTGTTATCAGAAACAACAGCAGACCAAGCCAGTTGGTCAAGTGGTTAAAGGTAACCAGGTGAAGCAAACTACGAAGAGCAGTGTGGGGAAGATCGAGACAGTTGGGAAGACTGAGAATAATCAAGCTGAGTGTTTAGCAACCAGTGGAAATTTAACTTCAAGCAATGAGTGGCTGAGCAGCTTGGAGACTTTTAAGCCATATATCTATGAAGGTACACTGGCAACTCAAGGAAGGAGTGCGCAGGTACCATTCAAGGTATTACGAGATACGGGGAGTAACCATAGTGTGGTAGTTCGTGGTGCTCACCCACAGTTGGAGAAGAATCTCACAGGAGATTCAGTTATTTTGAAGGGTATAGGAGGAGAAGAGGTAACTCCTATATGCCGCTTGCACCTGTCCTGTGAATTGGTGACAAGGAATGTTGATTTTGCTGTAAAAGACTCACTAGCTGTTGAAGATGTACATGTTTTACTAGGTAATGAAGTAGGTGGTGTACCATTTGTTCCTTGTCCTTTAGTGACAGACAAACTGTTGAGGATTAGTCTTACAGTAGATTTAGAGAAGAAAACCCTCCACCTGTTTCCAAATTGTGTAACTTCCAGGATTCTGAAGAGAACTATGTCCCCAAGTGAAGAAACTGAGGATTTACCTGCACCAGAAGGATCAAGTGAAGGATCTTTGACCTTAGAAGAGCTGTTCCAGGAAAGTGAAGTTTCCCCCAGTGTTAGCAATGAAGAGATTTCCTAGGAAGACGAGGATCCTGTTGTTATTGAAGAGACTCAGAGTAGCCAGAGTGTTCCTGAAGACAGTAGCGAAACTACAGTAGAAGAGTTAGCAGATATTGTGTTTTCAGCCTTTGAAGTTGGTCAAGTGACTAGAGAGAAGCTAATGGAACTACAGAAGAAGGATACAACATTAGCTGATTTATTCTTCAGAGTTGTTGATCAAGAGGAGATGCAACAAACTCCTACCTGTTATTATCTACAGGAAGGATTGCTAATGAGGAAGCATCGACCTGCAGATATACAAGGAAATGCTGAATGGGTTGAATATCATCAAATTCTGATTCCATATCCATTGAGGAAGCAAGTGGTAACAGTAGCGCATAAGTTTAGACATATGGGAATCAGGAAGACTGTTGAGAAGATTATGAAGCATTTTTTTCTTGCCTGGACTTCACAAGGATGTTAGCAGATTTTGCAGAGAGTGTCACACATGCCAGATAGCTGGAAAACCGAATGAAACCATTCAGAAAGCCACCCTACAACCCATAGAAGTTAGAGGAGAACTCTTTAGCAAGGTGATTATAGATATGGTTGGGCCACTTCAAAAAACAAAAAAAAGGAAATGAATATCTGTTAATATTAATGTGTCCAGTGACTAGGTACCCTGAGGCGATTCCTGTAAGAAGTATAAGTGCAAAGGTAATTGCTGAGAAGTTGGTGGATTTTTTCTCGAAGTTTGGAATACCAGAAATTGTGCAAAGTGATAAAGGAACGAACTTTACTTCAAAATTGTTACAGGATGTGATGAACTTGTTAGGAGTGAAACAACAGTTTTCAACTGCTTATCATCCAGAGACTCAAGGAGCCTTGGAAAGGTTCCACCAGACATAGAAGAGTATGTTAAAAAAGTATTGTTATGAGTCAGAAAGAGAATTGGATGCTGGTTTACATTTGATGTTGTTTGAAGTTAGGAATGCCTATCAAGAAAGTATGGGATATTCACCTAATCAGATTATTTTTGCTCAAGAAGTGAAAGGTCCATTGAAGATTCTTGCTGAGAACTGGGAAGAAAATCAAGAGGAAATCCAAGGCAAACATGTGAAGAATTTGAAGAAAAGGTTAAGAGAAACTAGAAAGTTCTCTTTAGAAAATCTAAAAATAAGTCAAGTTTGGAATACCAGAAATTGTGCAAAGTGATAAAGGAACGACCTTTACTTCAAAATTGTTCCAGGATGTGATGACTTGTTAGGAGTGAAACAACAATTTTCAACTGCTTATCATCCAGAGACTCAAGGAGCCTTGGAAAGGTTCCACCAGACATTGAAAAATATGTTAAATAAGTATTGTCATGAGTCCCTTGATGTTGTTTGAAGTTAGGAATGCCTATCAAGAAACTATGGAATATTCACTAATCAGATGATTTTTGGTCGAGACGTGAAGTCCATTGAAGATTCTTGCAGAGAACTCGGAAGAAAATCAAGAGGAAATCCAAGACAAACATGTGAAGAATTTGAAGAAAAGGTTAAGAGAAATTAGAAAATTCTCTTTAGAAAATCGAAAAATAAATCAAGAGAAAATGGAAAGAAGGTTTGATGCTAAGACTAAGCTAAGAAGTTTTAGTGTGGGTCAGCAAGTTCTAGTGTTCTTACCAGTGAAAAGATTTCCCTTTACCAATAAGTTTCAAGGTCCCTATAGGATAATAGAGACGTTAAGTGATCGAACTTATGTGACTGAAACACCAGGAAGAAGGAAACGACGGAGGAAGATACATGTGGATCTTTTGAAACCTTACTTCTCAGAGACTAAAACTGAAACAGCGTTAATAACATAGAAAACTTCATCTACAGAGGACGATGATGGCTACGAACTGGGAGCTGAAAGCAAGATAAGCAATTCTTCCATATTGGAAAATTGGGAGGATAAACTAAAACATCTGAGTGTTGAGCAAAGTAGTGAATTAAGTGAAGTGATTAGAAGTTTCCCTGAAATTTTTACAGATGCACCTAGCGTTACTGAACTGACAAGATCAGAGAAAATGGAAAACCTTTTAAACAGAGAGTATATTGCTTATCAACTTTTCACAGAGATGTTTTGAAGAAAGAAGTGCAGTATTTGTTGCAGCATGGATTCGCAGAACCCAGTTCAAGTCATTATAGTTCTCCTTGTGTGTTAGTGAAGAAACCAGAAGGCCCATTTAGGATGTGTACTGATTATAGGAAACTGAAATTCTATAAGTGTGACTGACATTTATCCCTTGCCTCTTATAGATCAGTTACTTAATAATATTGGGCAAGCCAAGTTTGTTTTCAAGATAGATTTGTTGAAAGGATATTATCAAATTCCCTTAGATGAGAGTGATAAATTGCTGTCAGCTTTCATAACTCCTTTTGGATTGTATCAATATACTGATGAATGCACCTGAAACATTCCAATGAGTAATGGATCATTCGCCAGGATCCATGGAAGGAGTAGATGTATACCTTGATGCCATATTGATTTATTCTAATACATAGTGATTTATTCTAATACATCTGATGATTTTAAGGAAAGTGTTCAAGAAACTACGGGAACCAGGACTAATAATCAACTTACAAAAAAGTGAGTTTGGAAAGTCAACTGCTCAGTATCAGGAATTTGAAGCTAGAAAAGGCCTTCTTGCTTCTAATGATGCTATTGTAGAAGGTATCCGTAAGGCTAACCCCCCTACTACCAGGAAACAGCAACAAAGAATTTGGGCATGGCTGGATTTTACTGCCGATTCTGTCCAAATTTCTCAGCAGTAGTAGCTCCCTTAACTCACTTAACTAGTCTGAAGACAAAGTTTGTTTGGACTCCAGAATGCCAAGAATCATTTGAGAAGGTTAAAACCGTTTTAACTTTAAGACCAGTGCTTCAAGCTCCAGACTTCAATAAGAAGTTTGTAATATAAGTTGATGCATCTGACTGTGGAATTGGAGCTGTTCTACTACAAAAAGATGACAGCAGTATTCTTCACCCAGTGTGTTTCATGTCTTCCAAGCTGAAAAAGCATCAGAAGATATAACTATAGAAAAATAAATGTTAGCATTAATCACAGCATTGAAAAAGTTTGAAGTGTATGTGAACAGGCCCGAGAATGAAGAAATTTTAGTGTTGTCTGACCATAACCCTATCTCATTCATCAATAAAATTAAAAATAACAATCAGAGACTGACCAGGTGGTCTTTACGCCCGCAACTGTATAATGTAAAAGTGAAACACATTTTAGGAAAAGATAATGCTGTAGCAGATTATTTACTCCCTTGTGAATCATTGGATTCAAATCCAGGATAACTAATCTTCTGGGGGGAGGAATTTCATGATATTCCCCTGTAAAATGTATAACTTTCCATGATTTTGATATGTTTACTGTCCTAGTTATCATGTATTCTGAGTAATAATAATAATTGGTGAAAAATCGTGTGTAGTAATGTCAGATCTCAAAAGAGTTAGTGATTTAGATAACCTAACAATGTAATTTAGAATGAATATCTTTCTTGATAATAGCATAGTAGTGGGAAGGAGAGATTCGAGTTAGACCAGATGTTGTGTCTTGATTCATCTGTCATCAGTTAAGATTAGCGAGCATTTTGTTTAGGTTAAGTGTTGACAGTTAAGATTTTGTCTCACACGAGAAAAAGACAAATGATCTCACAATGTTATATATATTGTTCTGATTGCGTCCCATATGATTTTCTGATAAAAAGTGTAACTTTTGAGAAATACGAACAAGTATTGCACTGAAGCACATGGCAATTGCGTCATGTTTGAGAAAACATTGCTCTGATCACGTATTGTTCCAACGCACTAGTTTTGTTCCCAAAACATTTTGCTCTGGAAGTGACATCATCCTCCTCTTCTAGAATTTTCTCTTGTATCTCGTTCCCAAAATGCCTTAATAATGATGACATCTGATTGATTCATTTTCTAACTGGAATCCAAAAGTTTGCTCATTTTGATTTCAGAGGCTGTTCGTGTGGTCCCCCCGCCCTCTCTCTCTCTCTCTCTCTCTCTCTCTCTCTCTCTCTCTCTCTCTCAAAAGAGAGAAGCTATTAACATAAAATATTAATATTATGTGGTCACTGGTGTCAATATTAGCTTTTGAGATCTAAATGAAGGAAAAGTGTGTAACGGCGCCTATCAGAATTGTGTTTTTGAATCTCAGGCAGCTGCATATCAGGTGATTTTGTGAAAATTTTTCACAAGCTTGTGTAAGGTAAAGTGAATTTTACTCATTATTACCGTGGTATAATAAGGTATATCAAGAAATTTTTGTTTTAGTGAAATTGTTTTGGTAAATCTTTTGTGTATTTTTGCGTGTTCTTGTGTTTGCAATCTCTTGATTTTTCACATTTTATATATTGGTGATTTAACATTTATTTACATAACATTTTAAATATTTCTTAATAATTTAACATTGCATACTTGACTTAATTTTCATTTACTAAGATTTTCTTTTCAAATCATGAGTATTTCTTGATAGTTTAAATTTTCCTTGACTGATTTAATTTCTTGATAAATAAATGTTATAATTTAGCTCAAGAATTAATTAAATTTTTGTGTTGTTTAAGTAATTTTTTTAAAAACAGTATTTCATTTATTGACCGCCAGTGAATAGGATTAATTATGTGCATAAGGCAAAGTGATAAACATGTTTTGTTCCTTTAGTTTTGCTGAAGTGAATTCAGACCAGGGAAACAGTTGAAGTTGTGTGATGGAGTGATACCCTTTTGCTCTAGTATATTTCTTGTTTAATTGTTGATACATCACACTTGTTTTGATAAACTTAGTTTGATTTTTCACGTGATTAATAAGTTGTTAAGGGATCACTGTTACCTTTAGAATACTCAGTTGTAATTTTTATTGTTATGAGAGTTTAGGTATCCGGCTGAAGTGAGGTTAATTTTTTTTTGAATTCTGTGATCAGTTGTGTAATAACCAGGTACTTGGAACACATCGTGATAATATATATATATATATATATATATATATATATATATATATATATATATATATATATATATATATATATATATATATATATATATATATATATATATATATATATATATATATATATATAATACACACACACACACACACACATATATATATATATATATATATATATATATATATATATATATATATGTGTGTGTGTGTGTGTGTGTGTGTGTGTGTGTAATAACTGCTAGTGAAGGTGACCTTTGAAAGATTGGGTCAGCTATTCTAGGGTCCATTTTGACTATACACAGCATATAAGAAAAATGCTGAAACATTCACATACCATAAGAAGTCGCAGAAGCTCCTTGGTGATAAGACACGAGGCGTAAAAAATGCGATTTCAGCTTAGAACATTCTAGAAAGTGAACTGGTTATAAAATCCGGTTTTGAAGAAAGCATTCAAGTGATGTACGTGTGTGTATGTGTACTTCGTGACGCCTTGGAGTACAGAGGCGTGTCTTGCCATACTTTGATCTCGAATGATGTCACGAAGAGTGTGTTCGTATGTGCACTGCATAATGAATAAAATGGGAGTGATCATTGAAGGAGGGGGCACTGCGATCCGTTACCGGTATAATTTAGCATGTGTCTGTGAAAAAAAGAAGCAGCACACATGAAGGCTGTGTCCCAGAGGACTTTTGTGAAGTGAGTACAACTCATAAACATTTTAGATTTTTTTCAGACTCTGGAAAAACTCTATCCATGTTGCAGTAAAATCTTGTGGTTATGCAATTGTATTTTGTGAATTTGGTTTTTAATATAACGCTGTTCTTTTTCCTCTTCTAGGAAGGGAGTGGTATGACATTATTGAAATGATCTGATTCTATTAATTGACCTGTTTATGATTTGAATGACAGATGAGTTATTTCTGTATTTTCCTTAAATAATTGGGTGTTTATGATTTTGGACCTTGTTTCCTTAGAAGAATTTTGATAGATATGTTGAATCATTCGTTTTCATTCTTCGTAATTTTTTAGAAGTTATTTCCGTTATTTTTTGTCAATAAAGGTTTAGTTTTGTACCTGGTATCTCATTTCCAGTAGTCCTTAGAATTTAGTCAGGGAAAGGTATAACTTATGATGTCGGCTCACGCTACACGCTATCACTCAATATCTCGGGAAAAGCGAGATACCAACCTCTGTTCTTAAAACGGAGACTTAAATAAAGTATAGGCTGCAGGATTGGCCTATTACATATATTATATATATATATATATATATATATATATATATATATATATATATATATATATATATATATATATATATATATATATATATATATATATATATATATATATATATATATATATATATATGTATGTATGTATATATAATTTCTCCTATTAATTTTTCCTGAAAAATTTTTCTTTCCTTGAAATTTTCCTTGTTTTTCTGCTGTTGGACATGTTCAGAATCTCTCTGAACATGAAAAAAATATATAGAACCCCATGAATAGGATTTTTAATAAGAGGTGGTCTTTATATTAAATATATCGAACAAACTGGCTTGTATTTACACTGCAGAATATATAATCATAGAAATCTGCGTAATCGAGTACAATGTAATGATAAAAATGATACTCTACATGAATTCGAATTCGGACTCTGTAAAATACATCCCATTCACTTATCCAAGACTGACATACCTTAGTTTTATTAAATGATTATAATTAAGGACCTTATATAGAAAGTGGCCGTACTTTATTACAAGCCATAAGATATCCTTAAATATTTCCCAACACTTGGCTCCATACTCCTCACTTACGCTGAACTTGCTAAAGATTTATGTATTGATGGTGTAGATAGACATCCTTAAACATAAAAAAAAATGAACAAGATATGCATAGGAGATCAGTGCAACCTTCGATCATGTTAGGGAATACAATCATGCTAAAAAATTGGAATTTAAAAAAAAGTAGGTTATTCTAAAAATGCGCCGACAATAGATATAACCGAATCCAATTTTACAAAAAAAAAAAAAAAAAAAAAAAGCTACTGCACGAACATGAATGTATAAACTTTATACGTATATTTGGTTGAGTCTTACTGTTCTGTGAATAGAACTTATCAAATAGCCGAGAGAAATTACAATAATTACTTGAAGAAGAAACTTGAAGGAATTATTCAGCCTCATATGTGTTGGACCAAATTGACATCATCTATCTTTGGGTCAGGCTCGTCTTCCATTCCACCACTACTAACAGAAGGTGGTAGATTGCTTACTGTTCCTAAGGAAAAAGCTGAAGTACTTCATCGAGCTTTTGAAGCTAAGCAATAAGCTGAGGATGTCCCTCTCCCTGATACTTGTCATCCTGAACCTATTCTTACAAAATCTGCATTTCACTCCAGGGATGTTAAGAAAGTTCTGGATAATCTTGACAGCTGGGGTGGAGAGGCTCCTGTTGGTTTCTTTCCTTTGGTTTTTTAAAAAGTTTCTAGTGTGTTGCCTCCCAAAATCAGTAAATTCGATAGATTTTTATGTCGACATAGTACCTTTGCAGATGAATGCAAGCTTAGTAATACAGTGCCTGTTCCAAAGAATGGCATGTCTGTAGACTGCAGTAACTATCCAAAGTTGCTGAAAAACTTATTTTTAAGCCACTATATAAGTGTATGGAATCTAAAGGGTTGCTAACTGATAGTCAATATGCATGTAGGCTGCAGTTAGGTACCTACAATACTCTTTTAAACTTGACATGTCATTTGCAATGGAACCTTGATGAGGGTTTTGAGTGCTGAGCAATTCAAATAGATTTTAGTGCTGCATTCGATTTAGTAAACCACAAGGTACTTATTTACAAACTTCAGAATCTTGGAGTGGGTGGATATGTTTTAGGATTACTTCAAAATTTCCTTACAGGTAGGCAGCAGCGAGTTGCTGTGGATGGGATCTTTCGAGAGCCTAGACCTATTTTGTCTGGAGTTCCAAAGGGTAGTGTTCTTGGTCCACTGTTATTTTTGGTGTATACAAGATAATGGTTGTTTCCCTGGAAAACAAGATTGTTCAGTATGCCAATGATGCAACACTTGTGGGCGTAGTAAAGTCCCCATTTATGAGAAATGAAGCAGACCTCAGCCTCATTCGGGACATGGACTGGATCAGTGAATGGTATTATTCCCACTCGTTCAGCATAGGTATAGCATTTCAAATCATAAGTGATCGTATATCCTAAACAGTTTGAAATGTACTAACCTAATTGTAACCTAAGTTTTATGCTACGATACCCAGGTTACTTCAACTATATTATTCTCACTCACAATCAAAACCATATTGCATTGTGAATATTTTCCAAGACATAAATGGTACAAACTTACCATTATTTCAGTTGATGTAGTTGATATCCTTAGCCTGAAGTATTACTGAGATTTGCGTGAGCACAATCTCTACTTCGTAACCCTCATTTCAAGAACACTCCAAGAAATTCTGCTTATCCTACAGTGTGCATACCTTACTAAAGGAAATCTCCTTAAAAGGTCTTTAAATGAAAGGGAATACTTAAGTGAATTTGAAGGCACCAACAACTATGGCTGAATCTCCTGAGTCATTCCTAGGCACAACTACGCGTCATCAGAACTGTAACGAGACTGACTTTCACGACCATTGTTGACCAACACCAAATGTTCAACTAACAACCAGACCAACAAACAACCAACGACTGATACTTCAGCACTATTACACGTATACTTGCAATCTAATACATGAAACAACCAAACACAATGCTTTTCACAACCAAATACCAAAACAACAAAACATAATCTTTCTTCCACATAATACACATTTCCACTTTACGTAAATAAGGAAGACACAAAACTATACCACAACTTGCGGAAAAGTACAATCTCTCTTGTCAAAGTTTCAACAGGTATAGTTGGTGGGGTCTGAGGCTTAACTCCAGTAAAACGAAAACACTATTGGTTAGCAGATCTTATACAGATTTTTCGCCCTTCCTCCCCTTCAGGTGGATGGAACCTGGCTGAATGAGTGAAGCTTTAACTATTCTAGGTGTAACTTTTGACTCACATCTCACTATTTAGAAACATCTAATGAAAGTTTCAGCAAATGTCGCATGAAAGTTCTAATGCCTCATATTTTTATAACAGTGATAAAATCAGTGCAAACGGTTCTAGGTCATTTGTTCTTCCTTTACTATAATACCGTCCTCTGTTGTGGATGTCTGCTTCTGCCAGAGATTTATCTCTTTAAATACAGTGGTTCGTGGTGGTAGGTTCCTGCTTCCTAATAGTACCGGTTATGGCTTGAACCATCGGTAGATGGTCTCTTGTTTGTCACTTTTCATAAGTTGTATTTCAACAGAGATCTTTAACATTCACAATTGATCCCTGATCCCCTTTACCTGCGAGAACAACCAGATTCGCTGAACAGCAGCATCAATATGCATTAAATGTGCCTCATTGTCGAGCTTCTTAGTTCCAGAGGTCCTTTATTCGTTACACCACTGGACTGTGGAACACCCTTCCAGAGGGTGTTGTGCAATTGGAACTTCAGCAGTTCAAGCGAAGATGCAATGCATTGCTACCCTAATACTATTCGCCTTGCATTTTTATACAGTTTTATCTGTTTATAATTTTTTTTAATATGTGGAATTTCTTCCTTTTGTATTTCCCTATACCTCCTCTTACTTCTTCCTAATGAACACCATATTCTTTGGAAGCTTGAATCTCAAGTCAATGACCCGCCCCTGTGGACTTGTTCCATATGAATAGGTTTTATCTTCTGAATAATAAGAATAATAATTGTATGGGTGCACTTTAACTAAGGTTGAGTTATCTTTTTCCCCTTCTTTTGCCCCAGTAATTGTATCTGTTAGATGACAGGGTCCTTGTCCAGCCCTATCAACTCCTGGAAGATGGTGGTATTCGTTCATTGCTATCATTGGCAAGATTCTTGTAGAATCAGATTAGTATTATAACCCTAAGACGGTGGCTAACGATATTCAGTGGAATTTATGCAGGCTGCTGTGCCTATTTGTTTTCACAGAAAATTTGTATAAAAATTAATGGCATTCTTAACAAATACTATACTTCTATCCATATTTTGTATTCGTTTATATAATTTCTTCATTCCACACATCCTACTTCTAAGGAAAACAGAAAAATTATTTGCAGCTCCTCACTGGTCCTGTCTAATTCCTGACATAGAGGTAAGTGTGGCAAGTTGAGCAATTCTCGATCTTCTAAGCCACCAGCCTATGCTGTGATACTTGGGTGGAGGCGAAAAGCAAGGGCGTGGGAGTGAACATGGACCGACGTGTTCCAACGATAGCGATATCAGTGAGGGAAAAAGTTTTACTAAGTAATTCAACAGTTTTTTATAATTCCTTTAGAATATATCCAAAGAATGGGATGACCTGCCATTCCTGCAGGAACGTGTTAGAATTTATTTAGATCATAAATGAAGCTAATCCAATAGTATATTTAATTAAAGAAAGGCGAACTTTGGAAAACTAATATTATAAATCTAAAACACATCACGATGAATTTCATATTTCTCGTCTCACTTCAGGTAGAGTTCAATAAGATTGTCGGGGGCCGGGTGCCACATATACCTTTGGCTACTTAGTGGAAGTGATTTAAGAACGGGACAGCCAAATGAAAACGGAATACATTCTTCCATCACATATAAAAGCAATTTTCTCGGACGAGTCTAATGTTCATAATAAGCAAGATGAAATTCAAGTTTTTAGTAACGTCCTTTCAAGAAAAACATTTACAAGGAAGATACCTGCATCCTGTTTAAAGTTCACCAACAGATGAGATAATTTAGAATAATACAATTAACGTTGGTGATTTTTTACAGATGCGATTCCACAAGAATCAATTTAAAGAGATTCCTTTCAAGAACTAATTCAAATAGATTCCTTACTTTTGCTAAATTAAGTGGTTTTTATATATTTTTTTTTTCATCTAGCATTGTATCTCTTTTGGAAAAGTATGAAAACGACCAAGAACTGATAACTAACCAATCACAAGTACATCTTGGTCAAATAGATTCTTAACTAAAATAACAGGACTCAGCTCTTACAACCAGTGACGTCAGCAAATTTGAAAACCCTGAAAAGTTAACATCGCTTGACTATAAACGTCATAATTCAGTGTCTAGAAAAATATTGTAGCCCCATCTACTGCTGAATCAGCAAGTGATGTTGTCAAGAGTTTGATTAAACCGTTGACTACGTTAGGTTTGGTTAACATTTTAAGTGTTAATGATTTGAATTTCTATTAAAGCCTGGTAGATGTTGATTTAAAGGATGCTGAAATATACTTGAGGATTCCATTTCAATCTTCTGTACCATTCATTTTATATATTATGTTCTTTTCAAACATAACTGAAGAACTTTAAACTAGGTACTAACAATGTTTATGAAAATATCCTATTATCAGTCTAAAAATAATCATCCTGAGAAAAGTAACAGACATAGATAATTGTGCATAGAAGTTTAAACTTACGGATTAGGAAAGTCCGAGTCTTGCCGGTAAGTGAAGGTCCAATTGAAGACATTTTTTAATTCTTGTAGGTCATCAAACATATAGTGGGCAGATTCCCAGCTCCAAAACACGTATCTAGTATGCGGTGATCTGTTCACAAAGAGAAAATTCATGAAAAAATATAATTTTTCAACTTTAATCCTTATTTAGGAGTTGCACGCAGACATAATGCTTATTATAATTAGCTTAAAGGAAAGTATGTAAAAAGTAAGTAAATGAAATTCTGTTTATGAAAAGAAAATGTAAAAATATTAATGACTGATGGGATATGGCAAACGCATGCGAAAGTAAATTTTAGATATATGCTGATAATGACAGATGGAAAATGACGACATATTTCAGAAGTCCTTTTTGTATACTGTACAGCTGATAAATATAGACTGAAATTGGTAACAGGCAACAGTGTTTTCCAAATGTTGCCGTATGACTAAAATGACTATGTGAAGCGAAAGTGTCCATATATTGCTGGTTATGGGTGACAGAAAATAACCACATTAAATAATAGTGATTTTCATGCATTGCTAATACTAACAGAATTAAAATGCCGAGTAACGATCTACGAAAATAAACATAAGAACTAAAAGTGAAAATGACACGAAACAAAGGTATCAGATCAAGTAAGTGTTACCGTTAATGATTGACTGAAAATGAAAACATGAAGCGAAAGTCGTAATCATATATTACTGATATTGGTAACATGAAGCTTAAGCTTAAGGTTTTTTTTTTTCATATATGGACGATAATAACTGACTAAAAATGACATGAGTCATAAGTTCTTTGTAGGAAAAACTGAGAGGTGACTATATGAGACAAAATTGTCTCAATAACTCCTACCTCTTAGAAGGGAGACTCTGGTCATCTGACCTCGCGTGCCAGACCACTGCATCAACCTCCTCCGGAGAAAACAGGCTGCGGTCCGATGTCGTGAAGCAGGAATTGACAGGACATTTTGCTTTAACGAAAGGCTCTCGACCAAAACCAAAGTAGAAGGAGTAGTTACCAAAAACCTGTTTTTGTGAGAAGGATTAACATAGATAACTAATCATGAGAGAGATAGGCGATAGCAATCACACTATTCAGGTACAGACTCCTTTTTAAGACTAAGAATTTTACAGAATAAACTAAGTTCGGTTCAGGTGTGGACTGAAAGGTGATGCTACTTTTCAAAGTTAATTTACCAAAAGCCTAGAAATGTTATTACTCTGGGCATATCAGACAAAGATGTGAACTGAGAAACCATTTTACTAGTGACTCAGCCCACGAGACAAGCAATATATGAATGCTACGTCACTCAGTTTCCTCATGAATTCTAAGTAAATTATGCGACTTTTCTAGAAAAAAAAGCTGAATTATTCCACTTACATCATTCCAAAAGAGTATTTTCTTGAGAGGCGGACTTCCTCTGTCTAATGCACTTATAGCAGCCTTAGTCATATTTTTTTCAGACCAAAAATGTTGTGGCGCTGCTTCTAAGTCTGTATTTGTTTCCTTGAAGGGCAAAAAAGAATCACCAATCCCTCTCAGAGGTAACAAATGACTCTCAGGATACTTCCTTCTCGGCATACTGGCGGGATACTTCTTTCTAAATGGACTGGAAAGATTCTTCTTTCCTAGCAGACTAGCAGGGAACCTCCTTCTTGGCAAACTAATAGGAACCTGTCTTTGCGGGGAACTGACAGGAATCCCCTTGCTTTCATATACGTAGAGTAACAGGGACATTATTCCACAGAAAGTCAGGACGAAATAAAGTTTCTGAGAGAAAGAACAGATTTACTAAGAATGAATAATATAAGCAGAGAGAGAGAGAGAGAGAGAGATTAGATTTCATACCTGTCAATAGCATAAAAAATTTATGATAGGTAGTAGGTACAGTAGTTGTAAGCTATTAAGGACTGTTTTGATAAACTTCATGAAACTAAAGGAGCTTACTGAATATACTGTAAAAAAAATCAATATGCAACATTGCAGAAAATCATCTACTGTATGTGGTGAGATGAACTGAAGCGTTTTGAAGTAGTCTGGTCATGCAAAGAATGGAAGAAGAGATGGGGAGGGGAAGGGATACGGGTGCATTGTTCAGGTTTCTGATTGGATTGATAGATATTTGGTTATTTGGGGCTAAGCACTTGGGTTAGGAAAGCTATTCAGCACAGTAATGAGGTGAATAGTACAAAATATGATTAAATTATGGGTAGATCAAAATTATGAAGAAAATTGATGTATCAGTGATAGGTAGATATGATGAAAGGTAAATGAAGATTTCTGTTGATAGGATGTAGGATAAATGAAGATTGCTGTAACCAGGATGAAAGGTGAATGAAAATTTCTGTAAATAGGTGAATTAAGATTTCTGTATATTATAGAAAAAACTTATAAAAAGTCATCATAAAAAATAAGACTATCATCAATTTCATCTCACAAATCTTGGATTTATATTGGCAGTTGATTAAAATATCAATGGCAGAGAATTAGAATGTGCCACACATTAGTAACCACAGCCTAAATTATGCTTGCATGTTCGACTTCTTTTGTAACTGAACTAGTTGATTCTTATGGCTGGAGGGAAGATGACCAAGGTGGAACACTGTTTCTTATTCATTTGTACCTTTTTTTATGTATCACAAACGGGAAAGCCTACTTTTCCGCTAATTTCTTTAAATCTGTTACCACTAGTTAGTCCTCATCACCGTCAAGGGCTTCTTTACATTGACCATTTCAAAACATGCTGCAATTCAAATCTCTTTCCCTTTCTCATTTATTGTGAGATGTAAGATTTATCATTGTAGCAGTGTGTGTGCATGTGTGAAACAGGTGCCTTTTCAGCAATAAGGTATGTTTGGGTAATGGCCAGAACTGCAGTTAACAGGTATTGTAATTAAGATTTATACCATAATATAATTTGAAGTGGTATAATTTGAAGTGTTTAAATAAGTGATTAGTAGACTGGTCAGTATAATAAGGTATTTGTACTTTAGTGAATTTACATTTACATTTCATTTTCATTTTTCGTATAATTGTGTTTTCTTAGTGTCATTTAAACTAATTGTTTAATTCTTTTTTAATTTAATACTTTTACATGTTTTGTTTACAATCTCTTAGTTTTTCCAAGATGCTTACTTAATTTAATTTCACATATTAACATTTTGGTGATTTAAGTTTCTTTCATAATTTGATTTAAGAGTTAAGTTTGTGCTTTCAACTAATTGTAATTTTTCTTTAAAGTAAAATTGTGAATTTTTATTTATTAATTTTGAATTAAAAATAAATTTTTGTACTTAAAGTTTTTACAATAGAGTTTCATTTATTGACCACCAGTTGTAGGAATTAACTGTGAATAAACAGAATGATAGATAGTTTTGTTCCTTCAGTTTTGATGAAGTGACTCTAATCAATGATACAGTTATAGTTGTTTGATGGAGTGATGCCCTTTGGTTAACTTTAGTATATTTTGAATCTTCACATTGCTGATAATTCTTTTAAGGGATCGCTGTTGCCTTTAGAGTGCTTAGTTGTATTTTTTTTTTCTATGAGAGTTCAGTTATCTGGCTGCAGTGAGGTAAGTTTTGAATTCTATGATTGGTAAGCGTAATAACAAGGTATATGGAATACTTCATGACAATATATATATATATATATATATATATATATATATATATATATATATATATATATATATATATATATATATATATATATATATGTGTGTGTGTGTGTGTGTGTGTGTGTGTGTGTGTGTGTGTGTGTGTGTGTGTTTGTGTGTGTGAGCCAGCCATACTCCAGTCTGAACTGAATTTAGATATCATCATATGCAACTTGGCTAAGGCATCACTATTAAAATATTTACAATTTTATCACATTCCGGATTTTTTTATCTGTAACTCATTTCTAGATTGTCGATATGACTCGACCAAGTTATCTCCTCGATAAACTCGCGACTAAAAATTTCACATCTCTCGTAAGGTAAAATGTTGTCTTATACGATATGAGTGATCTTTGCTTCATGAATTGCCATGAATTGTAAAGCACAATAGAATCATTCAAACAAAGGCTTGGGTGATCTAAGGTGGAGGAAAGATTAAGCCAGACAAAAATAGCGCACATTCAACGCGGAGACTCAACAACAAGGAAAACGATCTATGAAATTATTGATGCACGACTGAAGAAGATATTGCAAGATTATCAAAATGAAAACTCTCTGCAGTTTTTAAGAAGCATTGCACGCAATATGTCGTAAGAGAATTTTGTTTAAATAACTTGAACTCCTTTTTTCATAACTGCTTTTTTAATGTACTGGTTGTTATTTCTTATCCTAATGTCAGAATAAAATGTGAGCTAAAATTTCTTCTTTTTCTATCTTATGTTAAAGATTTTGTTGTTGTCGCGGAATTTACCATGGTGGAATATACTGTGGAGGAATTTACCTATGGTGGAATTTTCCTGGTGGAATTTTCCGTGGTGGAATTTTCCGTGGTGGAATTTCCCAAGATCTTTTCAGAACGTTTCCTTTTCTTTGACTAATGTTGTTTATGTCTCAACAAAATATGCTACGTCATATTCACCCTCCTTGTTAAACTTATTAACAAATAACAGCACTCAATTAGAGGACACGAACGTTCCAGTACCTTAGTGTCCTATAACTGAGTGCTGTTATTTGTTAATAAGTTTAACAAGGAGGGTGTATATGGCGTAGCATATTTTGTTGAGACATAAACAACATTAATCAAAGAAAAGGAAACGTGCTGAAAAGTCGTAGGTAAATTCCACTACGGAAAATTCCATCACAGGTAAATTCCTCCGCAGTATATTCCACCATGGTAAATTCCACGGCAACAACAAAATTTTTAATATAAGAAAGAAAAAGGAGAAATTTTAGCTCACATTTTATTCTGACAGTAGGATAAGAAAAACAGCTAGTACATTAAAAATGCAGTTGTGAAAAAAAGAGCTCAATTTATTTAAACAAAATTCTCTTAAGACAAATGCGCGCAGTGTTTCTTAAAAATTGAAGAGAGTTTTCATTTTGATAATCTTGCAATAGGTTCTGCAGTCGTGCATCAATAACTTGATAGATCTTTTCTCTTGTTGTTGAGTCTCCGTGTTCAATTTGCGTTATTTTTGTCCGGCTTAATCTTTCCTCCACCTTAGATCATCGAAGCCTTTTTCTGAGAGAAAAACTGGAATGCTGTCTGGGCCATCAATGCTACTGTCAAAGGCCAAAAACAAGAAACCACTTTCTAAGTATTTAACTGCATCAGGAATTTCAAACTCTGACTTACAGGTTGGAAGTGTTGGGATTCCTAAAGCACGCTGCCTCCAATTATGCATGTTACGTGAAAGTCCAGGAATGGTTTGCAACTGTGATTGAACTTCCTTATCGAGATATTGTACAGCAGTAGCTATTACTTCCTGTGAAGATACTGTGCCCGTTTTCATTACTGCATGCTTCATTGAACAAACTGCCTTTCGGGCATTAACGTGTGCACTGCTTGCTGAGTGATTATGGTACCTCGATGAAAATATTACTTCTGGTTCACTGCAGTTGTAAGTTTATGTAGTTTAGCTCGCAACGTTTATAAAAACGTTTACAACGCCAGTATGTCTTGTTTTTGCTACTGTTATCTCTATGCTTTTCGCATATGTGATTTTCTTCATCGCAAAGCTTCTCTGATGTGATGAATGTTGCAACCATGGTTGAGAGCTTCAAAGTTAAGCTAAATAGTAAAAAATAAAAAGGTAGAATGTGCCAAGGGCGAGCCCAGGATTCAATTAAGTAAAGGAAAGAAACCAACAGTAATTACAAATACCCAACAACCCTAATTACCATAAGTGCTGGACAATCATGAAACAACAATGACGCCATTAGATTTAAAGTGGTATTTATAAAACTCACGCCTTGCTTCAACTACTTTAATTACAATCTCTGCACTAAAGACTGTACAGACACTAAGAAAGATCGGTGTATAAAATGTGCCTTCCCATTTCACCCACCGATTTGAGTCTCTGGCAGTGAAAATGAAAGAAATAAAATCTGCTGTATTAGCTTTTGCATGGTGATTTTTGTAACCATATATATCAGTGGAATCAGAATCAAGAGCTCTTTCACACGGTATGAAAATTATTAAAATATGGACTTTATTCTGGTGGAATTTACCATGGTGGAATATACCGTGGTGGAATTTACTTATGGTGAAATTTTCCTGGTGGAATTTTCAGTGGTGGAATTTACCTTGATGGAATTTACCGGTCTCCGTGCTGAAAAAGGGACAAGGGGCCATGCCAGGAAGTGCTTTAGAAATTCAACTGAAATAGGAGGTTGGTGCCTTCTTGGAACACCCAAACTTCTGGGGACACTATTTACAAAGCTTCTCTAGAGTGTTCTGGAGACCAAGGCAATGGAACTACTGACTGAAGACATTCTTCTGAAGATGAGGATCCATTCAATATAAACCGCACTGGTCATGTGTTGTCATTTTGGAGGGTTGTGCTGCGGCCTTTAAGCCTAAACTGTGAAATCTTCAACAGCAAAGTTAACCATTCAGTCATTCTTTAGAAATCTGAAACAGCAGTAAAGTGGTTCACTCCATTTTCTTGTCAACACTATTGGAAATCAATCTATTATTATTATTATTATTATTATTATTATTATTATTATTATTATTATTATTATTATTATTATTATTATTATTATTATTATTATTATTATTATTATTATTATTATTATTAAGAAGAAGAAGAAGAAGATGAACCCTATTCATATGGAACAAGCCTACTGGGGCCATTGACTTGAAATTCAAGCTTCCAAACAATATGGTGTTCATAAGGAAGTAAGAGAAGGTAAAGGGAAATAAAGAAAGAAGAAATCTCACTTATTAAAAAGAAAAAATAAATCAATAAATATATAAAAATTTATTAAAATGCAAGGAGAATAGCTTTAAGGTAGTAATGCATTGCATCGCCGCTTGAACTTTTGAAGTTCCAATTGCACAACATCCTCAAGGAGACTATTCTACAGTCCACCAGTGTGAGGAATAAAGGACCTCTGGAACGAGAAGTTCGACAGTCAGGCATATTTACTGCATATTAGTGCTGCTGTTCAGCGAATCTGGTTGCTCACGGCAGGAAAGGGAGATCAGGGATCAATTTTGAATGTGAAAGATCTCTATCAAATTAAAACTTATGAAAAAGTGACAAACAAGAGACTATCCGTCGATGGTCCAAGTCATAACTGCTAATATTAGGAATCAGAAACCAACCACCACTCTGGCAGAGGCAGACATCCACACCAGAGAACAGTATTCTAGTAAAGGAAGCACAAATAACCTAAAACAGGGTGCATTGATTTTATCACTGTTATGAATATATGAGGTCTTATGAGCAATACCTAACTTAGGTGTGGCATTTGCTGAAACTTTCATTAAATGTTTCTAAAAAGTAAGATGCGAGTCAAAAGTAACACCCAGAATAGTTAAAGCTTTAGACTCATCCAGCAAAGTCCCATCCACCTGAAGGGGAGGATGGGGTGGAAAATATATACGAGATCTGCTAATCAACACTGTTTTCATTTTACTGGAATTCAGCCTCATACCACCCCGACTATCCAGTGATCCGGTCAATGTCCTGACTGAGGCTGAGGGCACCTTCATTTCTCATAAGTGAAGACTTTACTATACCCACAAGTCTTTCATCATTGGCATACAGAACAATCTTGTTTTCCAGGCCAACAACCACATTACTTGTATACACCAAAAACAACAGTGGACCAAGAACACTACCCTGTGGAACCCCGGACACAATAGGTCTCGGTTCACTAAAGATCCCATCAACAGCAACTTGCTGCTGCCTACCTGTAGGGAAATCTTGAAGTTATCGTAAAACACATCCAGCCACTCCTAAATCAAAAGCAGCACTAAAATCTATTTGAATTACTCTGCACTCAAAACCCTTATCAAGGTTCTCTTGCAAATGGCTTGTGAAGTCTAAAAGAGCATCGCAGGTACCTAACTGCTTTCTATATGCATATTAACTATCAGCTAACAGTCATTTAGATTCCATATACTTATATAGTGGCTTAAATATAATGTTTTCAGCAACTCTGAGAGCACAGGAAGAACAGAAATTGGCTTGTAGTTACTGCAGTTTGCAGATATGCCACTCTTTTGAATAGGTACCGCATTACTAAGCTACTATGTCATAAAAATCTAAAGAATCTACTAATCTTTGGAGACAACACACTAGAAACTTTAAAAAAGGGGGGAAGAAACCATCAGGATCTTCTCCAACCAAGCTATCAAGATTATCCATAATTTTGTTAACATCCCTAGAGCAAAATGCAAATTTTGTAAGAATAGGTTCAGGATGATAAGTATCAGGGAGAGGGACATCCTCAGCTGATTGCTTAGCTTCAAAAGCTCGACGAAGCAGTCCAGCCTTTTCCCTAGGGCCAGTAACCAATCCACCATCAGCTGTCCCAAAGATAGATGATGCAAATTTGTTCCACCACAGATGAGGCTTAATAATTCCTTCAAGTTTCCTCTTCCGGGAATTACGTAATCAGGAACTTCCTAAATCATCATATTCTATGACAAAATGTTGCCCAAAGATAGATTTCAAGTGTCCCAAGCTAGCTGTTAGTATACGGATGTGATGGCCAAACGTCCTTTGGAGAGTGCAATCAACCTAAGCCTCCATTTGCAGAGGGTTGAGTATACACTAGGCATGTGAACTCTTAATAGTGGAATTAACGATGCTGGAGATAATAATGATGTTTCAACTGACAAACAAATTGACAAGGGAGAGACAGCTGACAAAGGAAATGACAGGGAGGGATCAGGTGACACGGAAGATGTAGAAGAGCCAGCTAATGAAAGATTTGACAGGAAAGAATCATGTGCCACAGGAGACAACAAACAGGAGTAAACTGATGAAGAAGAATGTGGAAGAGTTATGATTGTAAATATCACATGGTAGAATATCACTTGTGGAATTGCACAATGCCTGTCGTGAAGCAATTATATTGCAGACAGTTAAAAGGGTAAATGTACTTACTGCATAAAAGACAAATTACGCCGTGAATGAGCCAAGTTGATGAGGTCACGGTGAAAGATTTATGAAAATGCAGTGAGCTAAAAAGTGTTATCATTAAAATATTAACAATAATAATAACGAAGATTAAAGATTTTTAGCTAGAGTAATATGGACTCTAAGAGAAAGAGAGAGAGAGAGAGAGAGAGAGAGAGAGAGAGAGAGAGAGAGAGAGAGAGAGAGAGAGAGAGTCTTTATCTACTAGCATTAAGCATTCAGTTTCTCTCAACCATAAACATTCAGCAGTGTTATCATGAAAATTTAATAACAATAATAATAATAATAGAGGTTAAAGATTTTCAGCTAGAATAACATGGAATCTAAGAGAGAGAGAGAGAGAGAGAGAGAGAGAGAGAGAGAGAGAGAGAGAGAGAGAGAGAGAGAGAGAAAGTCACAATCTCTATCTACTAGCGTTAAGCAATTAGTTTCTCACAGTCATAAACATTCAACAAAAAGAAATATAACACATTTCTGATGTCATAATACTCACCCAAGATTTCTTCATTCTTAGGAAGCTGTGACGAATTTTTTAGCCAAATCAATCTCAGCCCTGGAAGAGAGAGAGAGAACAAAATTCAGGTGATGTGTATCCATGTTTCACAGCATTTATTTTGCATGTTCCTATGTAGAAGGGTTGGTTCTAGAGAAACACAAGCATTCACTTACAGCATGTTCATCCTTTAGATGTTGAATCAAGGATGAGCCCTCTGATAAACTTTCCATATCTATATACTTACACATAAGATTCATACCACTGCACACACTGAGCAACTCTTCTATTTTGCACTTCCTGGTTACTAAAGCTGTGTAAGTTCCTCTTCCATGGGATCCCACCCACTGCTCAGTACCCTCTCCAAGTCTTTCTCAGTCTTTTACACGCATCCTACCGCCTTCTGTGATTCCCCTCTTATGTCATCCTACGGTCATCAGATATATCAATTCAGGTATACCATAACCCTTAATAACTTCCATTTGTCTACCATCCCTATGGACAATAAATGCTCCATTTTCCTGGCTTTAATTTTTAAGAGGTGCAAAAGAATGAGCAGGAGGAAAGGTACTGATACTTTATTCAGAACGCAGGCCGCTTAGAAAGTGCCGTTCGGACGTCACACAGAGGAATACAATAGAATTTCGGTGACCTGAGGTCAATTACTCTCGGCAATAATTACAATGGATAAATACAAGTAATGTAAAAAGTGAGTTGACAAGGATGGACATAACAACATTCTAACACGTGCAAAAGAAGCAGATACAAACAAATTAGTAATAGATAAAAGTTTAGATAGGAAAATATGGCTGATTCTGCTTGAACAGATCCTATAGGAGCGGTATTGAAGAAAACGGGTTGTTTGTCATAGAAAACTCGCTCAGCGGGCACTTTACAAATACTTCCCCCCCCCAAGACGTGGGTAACGTCTGATTAATCTAGGTATCTGCTGGGACGTTGGAGAGTGCCGCAGCTCCACGAAGTCAGCTGGGGGGTGCAATGTGAGCGGGAACGGCTGGCTGTGGTTTTGGCTGGTTGCTGTTTCCTCCAACAGGGCGGGCTTGAGATGGTCGACCGACACCCAGTCATCCTTCCCGTGCAGGGCTAGGCGGAATGCTTTGGTGTTCCTCTCGAGCACGCGGAAGGGCCCCCTGTAGGGTCTGACAAAGACGTGGGTGGTGGAGGATAGGCTGGGAGGTGTGAAAGTTGTTGACCTATCGGTATACGTTGGCTGGCAGGGGGCAAACTTCCCGACTATGTCGGGGAGCCTCTGGGCTGACGGGTTGTGACGATCTCCCATGACAAGTTCACCCTGGACTACGAGGGGTTTCCCGTAGATTTTCTCTGCTGCTTTTGGGTTGCCGTTGACTCTGGGGGCGGTTATCAGTCCGAGGAGGACCCAAGGCAGCTGGTACTTCCAATCCTCGGTGGTGCAGCAGGCCATGAGGGATGCCTTCAGGGACCTGTGCAATCTCTCCACCAATCCGTTGGCTGCAGGGTTGTAGGCGGTGGTGGTGTGGTGAGATGTCCCCAGCAGGTGTGCCAGGGCGGACCACAGCTTGGACAGGAAGGCCGGGTCCCTGTCGGTGGTTATGTGGTCCGGGACACTGAACCGGCAGATCCAGCTGGAGAGGAGGGCCTCAGCACACGCACTGGCAGTGGCTTCCTGCATAGGCGTCGCTTCAGGCCACCTGGTTGAGCTGTCGACGATCGTCAGGAGGTATCTGGCCCGGCCTGATGGGGGAAGAGGACCTACGACGTCTACATGTATGTGTCCAACCCGCCTCCCCGGCTGGGGAAACTCGCCTACCCCTGTCTCGGTGTGAAGCCCTATCTTGCTGGTTTGGCACCGGATGCACTGTCTTGCCCAGGCCGTTGCGTCCTTCCGCATCCTGTGCCAGACAGACTTCTCTGCCAGCAGCTTGGCCGTCATCCTGCCAGAGGGTGGGACAGCCCATGGATGACATCGAACACCAGACAGCGGCGGGAGGCGGGCACCAGCGGGCGAGGCTGGCCAATGTTTACGTCGCACAGCAGTTTTGGTCCCCCAGGGGCGAGTGTCACGTCCTTCCACTTGAGGGACGTGATGGCGGTGCGGTAGGCTGGAGTCTCTGGGTCGGTGGTCTGCACTGAGCTCAATTCTGGAGAGGGCATCTGCTACAGGGTTCTTCCTGATGGGGAGGTACTTGATTGAGCAGGTGAACTCCGCGATGGCCGTGAGATGCCACTGCTGCCTGGAAGACCATGCATCCCCCTGCTTTGTGTAGGCGTGGACCAGCGGCTGGTCGTCCATCCAGATTGTGAAGGGCGTACCCTCCAGGAGGAACTTGAAGTGACGTACCGCCCGATACACTGCGCAGAGTTCCCTGTCGAAGGTGCTGTAGCGGGCCTCCGCGGGGCTGAACTTTTTGCTGAAGAAGGCGAAGGGCTGGGGGGCCCGGCGATGATCTGCTCCAGGACGGCCACACAGGCGACATTGCTGGCATCTGTCGTCAACTGGAGGGGGGCGTTGGGGTCCTGGTGGGCCAAGGCGGTTGCCTTGGCGAGGGCGGCCTACATCAGGGAGAAGGCCTGCTGCTGGCTTGGTCCCCAAATTAAGGACTTTGGTTGGCCCTTCAGGATCTCCATCAGGGGGGCCATGGTGTGTGCAACCCCAGGGATGAACCTCCTATAGTAGTTGACCATCCCGAGGAATTCCTGTACGGCCTTGTAGGAGGTAAGGGTGGGGAACCTGGTGACGGCTGCAACCTTTGATGCGGGGAGATCTCGTGGCCCAGGAAGTCAGCTTTTTCGACGCAGAAGGTGCATTTGTCGAACCTGACGACGAGGCCGTTCTCCTGCAGGCGCTGCAGGACTGTCTGGATGTGTTGCAGGTGCTCTTTGGGGGATCTGAAAAAATTAGAATATCGTCCATGTAGCAGACGCAGAAGTTCAGGTCCCCCAGGATGCTGTCCATCAGCCTCTGGAAGGTTGCCCCGCACTCCTCAGGCCAAAGGTGGAGAAGGCGAAGACATAGGACCTGAAGGGCGTGATGATGGCAGTTTTAGGGATATCCTCTGGAGCAACTGGTACCTGGAAGTAAGATTTCAAAAGGACTGGTTTAGAGAATGTTTTGGCCCCGTGAAAGGAGGCCGTGAGATCTTGCATGTTTGGTTGAGGGTAGTGATCAGGTTTAGGCGTGAGGTTGAGCCACCTGTAGTCGTTGCAGGGTCTCCAGGAGCCGTCCGGTTTCTGCACCATGTGGAGGGGAGAGGCCCACGGGCTGGAGGCCTTCTTGCATATGCCCATCCGCTCCATCTCGGCAAAAGTGTCCCTGGCCTCCTGAAGGCGCTGAGGGGGAAGCCTCCGGAACTTTGCGTGTGTTGGGGGGCCCTTCATCTTAATGTGGTGGTAGATTCCGTGCTTTGCCGGGGCCCCGGCTACCTGTCTCAGCTCGGGCTTGAAAACGTCGGGGAACTCCTTCAGCAGCTGGGCGTACTGGTGTGGGGCGACGGAGCAGATGGTAGGCACGCTGGGTCCCGGTGCCAGGGGGAGGGACTGGCAGGAGTCGGTGTCTAGGAGACGCTTGCGACCAACGTCGACTGCCAGCCTAAAGTGGGCGAGGAAATCCGCGCCCATGAGTGGGGTCCTTACGTCCGCGATGATGAAGTTCCACATATATATCCAGCCAAGGATGGAGATCAACATTAGCCTGGTGCCGTAGGAGAGGATGGGGGACCCATTGGCGGCTGTCAGGAAGGCATCCGGGTCCGGCGGGCATCTGTGGTCCTCCCTGGATGGTGGAAACACTGATCGAACGGCCCCGGTGTCGACCAACATCATCCTGCTGGAGACTGTGTTGTGGACATAGAAGTCTAATGGTTTTGGGCTCCTGGGTTCCTCTGCTGCCATGGCGGCCTGTTCTGTTGGCCGCCGCCTCCCCTGTTTTTTGGATGGGCAAAAGAGCAGGGGGGTTGGCAGTTCCGGGCGTCCTTGCCATACCGCTGGTGGTAGTAGCAAGGCCCCAGTGGGTTTTTCTTGCAGTGGTGGGCTGGCTGCCTTCTGGTGACGGTGCTTATCTCCTCCTCTGCGTTATCCTCCAGCTGGAGGGAACTGATAGGGTGTGCGGGCGTGGATGCCTGCTTCGCTGCCCTTGCGGAGTCCGTCAGCCACTGCACCGTCCTGATCAGGTCCTCAAGCAGCATGGGGTAAGGGTTGAGGATCTGGGTTCGGACCTCCGGGAGGAGCTGATAGGCTAATCTCTGACTGCCTACCGCTGCTGTCCATCTCGGGAAAGGTGAGTAGGTCCTGGATCATGCCCCAACTCTCCAGGATGTTCTGGTCATGCCGCGGGTAGTTGGCGAGGTCAAGGGCGTGGGCGGCCCTCTCGGAGACCTGCAGGGAGTAGGTCTTGACAAGAGAGGTTTTTAGATGCTGGTAGGTGACGGGGCGTGCAGCAGACACCCACAGGATGAGCTTTCTGTAGACCTCCTCCGGTAGGGTGTTGATGACGGCGTCGGCTTGCAGCACCTCATCAGTGAGTCCCGCCAGTCTGAACTGTCCCTCGACCCTGTAGAGCCATGATGATGGGTTACTGTGCGTGAAGGGCGGCAGCTTTATGGCGAGGGTGTCTGTTCCGCCGGGATGGGCAGCGCACGGGGCATGGATAGCAGTGTGGAGGAGCGCGTTATTCTTGGCCTGGGGGAGGGAGCGGGTGGGATGTGCGCGAGGTAGATGTCTGAGTCGGCAAAGTTCGTGGTTAACTGTATGTGGGAGGGAATGTCTGTGTCCATACTCACTATTGCCCTCTTAATTGGAGTGGAATACTCGCGTCAATACGCACTTGGGAGTGCGCCGTGTGGGTTCGCTAATGACGCTGGTGATTTGCCGACGAGAGTCAGCACACCCGAACACTGGTTACAGCACCGTGTTTAGTCCGTTAGGGGCGTGGGGTAGTTCATGGAGCCAAGACTAGGTCGCCGTCTGAGTCCGTTAATGGCTCCGGGAACAACTCCGGGGTCATCACTTTAAGAAGGTGCAAAAGAATGAGCAGGAGGAAAGGTACTGATACTTTATTCAGACCGCAGGCCGCTTATAAAACGCCATGCAGACGTCACACAGTGGAATACAATAGAATTTCGGTGACCTGAGGCAATAATTACAATGGATAAATACAAGTAATGTAAAAAGTGAGTTGACAAGGAAGCAGATACAAAAAAATTAGTAATAGATCAAATTTATATAGAAAAATATGGCTGATTCTGCTTGACCCGATCCTATAGGAGCGGTATTGAAGAAAACGGGTTGTTTGTCATAGAAAACTTGCTCAGTGGGGACTTTACAAATTTACCTTCATAATCTTACTCTGGGCTTGCACATATTAATTATCAATTCTCTTCGCCCTCAAACATTTTCTCAAATTTATGTACCAGTCACTCCTGCATTATCTGCAACTATCAGCAATTCCAGACTTCATTCATGACTCATCGTTTTGAAACACAGCTCTGCACCTGCGTCTAGTGCACTGTTCTGACGACTGCATAACACTATCCGTAAAGATATTCAACAACAATGGAACAAATACAGTATTGTCTTCGATCCACTTTTCCATCAACCCAGTACCTCTTGTATTTACATATTCTAACATATACTATTTTGTTTCCATTATAAAAATGCTTTTAATCCTCTATACTATCTATAGCAAACTCTCAATTGCCCTTCAATTGACACTGTTATGAGAATTTTCTGTGCATACACACACACACACATACACATATATGTGTATGTATGTATATGTATATATATATATATATATATATATATATATATATATATATATATATATATATATATATATATATATATATATATTGTAATTTACAAGAAGTCGCTGCACAGCACGCCTCCCCACCTAATCTACCCTTTGTTTGTTGAGAATAAAGTCATCACTGGCGCATGGCCGATTGTATTTGGCCTAGAAATCAGAGAAAGGTTATCAACATTTCGATCTGTCCTTCTTTTTACCTGGAACAGATATTGAGATGACATGGATAAAAAAAAGGCAAGGAGAGGAGACTTAATGCCACTCCCTTGAGCAGCTTAGCCCAACTGAGCTGCTTAAAGCAACCTTTCTAAAGGCAGATTAAGCTGATGAATTGTCTTACCTTCGCAGGACCGGGGAAGAGGCAACCGAATCGCTGACCACCTGGCGAATGACACATCACAGGCACGATGCGGCCGGAGCCCTTAAAAGGAAGAGACAGTAGTAGGCAGTATGTAGTTAGTAGTGTGGGCAGGAGCCATGCAGTAACAGGAGGGGACAGCCATACACCTGGGCAAGTTTACAGTTGCTGAGAGACCATTCATTCCCCCCCATCCGACTCCAGACAGTCATCCTCGAGGGCACCGTCATACGTGTGATCGTCCCTCGTCCTTCTTCGCCAGAGATCCGCTTCCCTTAAGGTAAAGTGCAAGTAAAGACCTTTCAGTCACAACAGTTTGCCCTTTAGAAAGTTTGGAGTACCAACATTTCACTTCTGTCCTTGTGCCAGTTTATCCAGTGCCATTTCCAATGTCCTGTGTTCAAGTGTAAAGTGGTCATTCATTCCTCGAGTCTTTGGCACCCTCAGTGCAAACTCGAGTCAGATTCAGTGTTATATTGTTCCTTTACTGGCGTGTAATGTGTAAATCTCTCTTGCAGAGGGACCTTTTCGCAGTGAACTCATCTTGGACTGTGCCTTGCCCTTAGACAAGACTCCAGTAGAAGGATCTTCAGGCATTGCAAGCCCTTTATCAATTTACTTATCCATTTTCCCTTCAAATGCTTTCTTTTGTAAATATAATTCTTTAATTTATCCCAAGTGTTTACGTAACATTTCCTTATGTAGAGCCTTCAGCTCCTAAATTCACCCCTTTTTCTTATTTTTTTACGATTTCCCTTCACGCAAGTCAGAACTCCAAGGCCAATTAAATAAAGTTTCTGTTGCCGGCCTGTAAAAATACCAATAACCCAGGGAAATACGTAAAAATGGCAACCTGGCCTTAGATCTCGCTTAGCAGTTGCATTTTCCCTGCTGTTGTTGCTTCATTGCATTTGGAACTCGCCAGATCAGCTATTAGCAAAGCTAAGCTGGTTGCGAGACAAAATTCCGAACCTGTTACCAAGAGCACAGACCAAGAGAGTTCCATGTAAGTGATGTCTTTATCTTAGGAAAATTTTTTTTACAATTGTGACTGTGCCTAGGAATTAGGAATAGGGACGCATGTATTCACTGAGAGAAGAGAACCACCGTATTAGATTCATTAATGCATGCCTTTCAGGATAGGTAGTTAAGAAATAACCAGTAATAACCATTCTTTGCTTCGAGGAATAGTGCGAAATTCCTCTGTGTTAAAATATTTGCATATTTTTGCTTCGAGGAATAGTGCGAAATTCCTCTGTGTTAAAATCTTTGATATATTTTTTTTTTTGGCTTCGAGGAATAGGGCAAAAGAAATTCCTCTGTGTTAAATTTTACTTCGCATTTCAGATAAGCAAATTATTTAGGCGCGAATAAATTCCCACGTGGGACAAGACGAAGTCAGCTTGCATTGCTGAAATACTTCTCTCGGTTTAATTAAAACTCGAATTAGGTGTTAGGAAAGCGAAATTTGAACTCCGCTTCTAGGGAAAATCACGAGGTCATTTTTACTGTTAGTCTCTCATCCCGGGAATTTCCCCAGAGTCACAGACGGTCTGTAAATAGACAGGTCCATTCACACAGAATCTAAAAATAACTCTGGTGAATGTCAGGCGACCTTCACCCCGTCCCCCACCCCCCTCCCCATGCCCGCATGTGTTCCCTCTTTTTCTCTCAGTAAAATTTTTTTCGGGTTTTATCCCGTTAGTAATTTCTAAGTCCTAAGGGACAAATCGTATTTTCAAGTCCTACGGGCAAATCAAATAAAATTCTACATTGCACGAGGCAAGAATTCCTATTCCTACGGGAAAACCAAATTCCAGGTCTTAAGAGACTACTAAAAATTCTACATCGTAAGAGGCGAGAATTTCTAATTCCTGCGGGAAACCTAAAATCGAGTCCTTTTGAGACCTTACAGTATATTAGTGTATTTCACACATGCCTAAGCTCTTACGGGACAGATCATTCTAGTTCGTTAGAACAACGCCTTAATTTCACACTACAGCCGGCCAAGTCCGAGCGTGATGTGAAATCCAGTTATGTCTTCCGAGACGTATATTAAAATTCGTTCGCCACGAACAACCACGTCTTACCCAGACATATTAAACTTTAGCAAAGTCTCCTCAGACTTATTGATCAACTGTCTTATTCAGACAGATGCATTCTCTGGCAGTCTGAACAACTGAGTGTTTCAGATTCCTGCAATTGAGTCTTTTCAGACAACCTGAGTCTTCTCAGACATATTTGATTCGCTAGAGAGTCCAGTCCATATAACCATTATTTCAAGATGGCTACTACCACAGCCCAAAAAAATGAGGACTTCAAATTCTACATGTCTGCTGGAAAGTACATGGGACTATCAGGGCAAGCTCTGAGAGACTGGGTTCAAGAGGGAGTGGACGATGCCAAGACAGAGAGAGAAAAAGAAAGAATTGCGCAAGAGAGAAGAGAGGAGCTAGAACGACAAGAGCGAGAAAAGGAGAGAATCGCCTAAGAGAAAGAAAGAATTGCCCAAGAGAAAAGAAAAGAGTTAGGACGTCAAGAACGAGAGAAAGAACGAATCACCCAAGAGAAACGAGAGGAGAGAGATTGGGAAGAACGAGAAAAAGAAGGAATCGCCCAAGAGAAACGGGAGGAGAAGGATAGAGAGGAACGAGAGTGACAGCACGCCCATGACCTTCATATGTTAGAACGACAGAACACCAACCCCCCTCCTGCAGTGGGAATGAGTGCCCTCAGCCAAGCTCACTCATTCATGCCAAAATGGCAGAGTCTGAACCGGAAGTATGGCTTGAAAGGGCCGAACGAGTCCTGGAGTGCTGCAGCTTCTCCCCCGCGGAACTCTCCCTTGTTCTCATTAAATTCCTGGTAGGGAAGGCACTCGTTGCCTACCACGCCCTTTCAGCGGAGGATAGGGGAAACTGGGAAGCCGTACGCCAAGCGGTTACGAAGGCGTACGAGATTACCTCCGACCGGTGGAGGAGATGTTGGAGAGAGCAGCCAAGAGGAGCAGGCCAGACTTGGTCTGATTGGGCGTACCATTCTGAGTGGGCGTTAGCCAAATGGCTCGAGTCCAAAGGAGCCACGAGCACCGCAGAGGTACTCGAAAAATTTAAACTTGATCATTTCCTGTGCTACGCCCCTCCTGCCCTCACCACTCATGTAGTGGAAAAAGCCCCAGCAACACTCACCGAGTGTTGCCGGATAGCAGACATGTGGTAGACTCACCACCTTCAGGAAGGATCCATGGGGAGGAAGATAAATCCCCTGCCCCTCCTCGGAGGATCAAATTCCCACAAGAATGGAAACTTGGGCAACAACCTAACTTGCCATTATTGCAAGAAGATGGGGCATTCCTCTGAGCAGTGCCGAAACAAGAAAACAGCGCCTCTTTCTCCCGGAAAACCACCCAATAACTCGTCTGTGCCCTCCACAGGGGCAGCGCGGAAAGACTTTAGCCAAACCTTCTGCACGGCGGGCAAGGTTTATGGTCATTCTCCCTCATGGGCGAAATACCCTAACAATAATAAGCCAAATACTCCCGCTGTTGCCTTAGCCATAACAAACTCCAAGTCATTGGGCCCTCCTGACGAAGGCCCCATATATGTGGCCCCTCCCAGAAGCAGCTACGCCGCATGCCGAGTCAAGGCATTCGATGACTCGGGCGCTCAAATCTCCCTCATACAGAGTTCCCTAAGGAGGTATCGTTGATAGACGAAAACTCGTCACGATCGAGGGAGTAAACCAATTTAAAATGATACTCCCTACGGTCCAGTTGAGAGTCACAAGACCTCATCAATCAAAAATTTGCAATCTTGCAGTAGCAAGCCATCTCCCTGGAGGCTATGACGTCATCCTGGGACAGGACTTTCAGTCCCCACAGAAATCACGACAATCCAGGGGTCCACATTCCCCAACTCATTCCTCAGGTGCGAGTAATCCTCCCCTGCTTCTCCAGTCAAGACTGGGGCCCCCTGGGTACCAGGAGGATGCACACTCCCTACCAGTGCCACCTGAGTACAATGTCCAGTGGCCCCCTCGATCAGTTCCCAATCCATTTCCAGTGCTCGGCCCTGCCTCAGTGCCAGTGCTAGGGCCCCAATCAGATCTCCCTCCTGGAGATGCCAAATTCTGATGCCAGTGCCTCTTGTATGCACCGAGTAGTGCCAAGCTCCATCCATCCTGACCGACGAGCACAAGAAACCTCTGATAGTGCCTGACTCTGCCTTAGTGCCAGCGCCAGAGCACAACCCCGATCTCCATTCAAGGGATCCAACTCAGGACCCCCTCTCTTCTCCCGGCCTGGCACCACTACCAGCGTCGGTAAGAGAGACGGTTCCTCTCGACCACAGCGTAAGTTCACCTAAAGGCGCGGCCTCGCAATCCGTCCCTGAGCTGGTCATTGATAACTGCGAGCCTCTCACGCCGCCCCCAACCACCTCCTCTCTGCCTCAGTCTGTCACCGACACAATCGCGAGTCAGGATTCTGGCCCAGGTGGCACTCCATGCCGCCCTCCGGTCTCGGGCCCTCTGCTTCCCCAGCCGAGGATGACTGTCCAAGTAGGAGAGGTTCGCGGTGGAATTACCACGGGCATGGGAATTTCCAGGTAGTTTCCAAAGACCTCTAGAGCTCCCCTGGCACCTGTGCCACCATTTCATCTTTCGAAGGTCTTGGCACCTCTAATCCAGAAGAGGATGTCAAGGCCCTCCACTATCTTCTTACGTTCCTATGGAACTTCTATCCCTTATCCTTCTCTATTAAAATTTTCTTAAATTATCGCCACAAGAGGCAATTAAAGACATGATACCATTCCCCCCAAAATGCATAAATCATTGAGAATAACAGAGTGGGAAGTGGCACGCCCTTGCGCCCCTACCTTGGCACAGGGCATGCGTGTCAGCTCTTCCTGAAGGAGTCACACCCTTCGGGTTCCCTTTCCCAGTCCTGGGGCTGAGAAATAGTCCAGGCCGTAATTTACAGGCGAAGGACGATAAATTCCTGCATAACACAATAAATACCTCACTCTATTACCCTTGGCTTTTCTGCCAACATCATTTACTCTTTTATTTATTTTTCTGTTTTTAAATGAATCGTGAGTCATAAACTCCTCCCTTGTGATTTTAAATGCCACCTTCATAAAATCTGAGGGGCATGTCCCGCCTTTAGTATACGGTCATGCTTTCAATCGTAACATCCTGTTCATTTTCCTTTTGTTATTTTTTTTCTTTCCTTCCATCTAAGAACTCTATTTTGTCCCAGACCCCTCGTCTTTTGTCTGCTTATCCCGTCATAACATTGAGCAAGTATCTTTTTATAGCCTGTACTTGAGTTATGGGCAGTGGACACAAAATTAGCGTGGTTTAAAGTTGGCGAATTAAAACTCGCGAATACTCTCACTCGGCCACAACTGTCAAAATCCCTAGGGTAGGTTGTCAGCCGTCAACTGTTGAAGTTGGCAATGTATTGAGGTATTAGCTAAGCAATTACCAATGCGAATTATGTATCGTCATTACAATATCACGTAAAGGGAATATCATTTACAAGAATAAACACTGTGTTATCCTTTACACTGCCTCTTCAAGGCATACTAACTGCATACCCTGTTTATTTAGAATTAAGGAACTTAAATGTAAAATAATTCTTAAATTTTGTCTCCTGCCTCAAAATTATCTTGTCCTCGTAATGTATACCATAAATTTGAAGAAATTAATGGGCCATGCTAAAGTAATTTAATATAAATGTGTTGGAAGTATATAGAGTGAAGCTTCTTTCCAATTTGTGGGGATAAAGTAAAAGCTTTTCCATTTCTTGTTGGGAGAAGAGTAAAGTAAAACCAGCCGTGCCGACTTCTTGACTATCAACATACAAGCCCGAATAGAGGCTCGTATGTTATCTTCCGTTGGGAGGTATTATAATTTACAAGAAGTCGCTGCACAGCGGGTCTCCCCCCCCCCCACACCTAATCTACCCTTTGTTTATTGAGAATAAAGTCGCCACCGCCACATGACCGATCATATTTGACCTAGATATCAGAGCAAGGTTATCAACATTTCGATCTGTCCTTCTTTTTACCTGGAACAGATATTTAGATGACACAGATAAAAAAAGGCAAGGAGAGGAGACTTAATGCCACTCCCTTGAGCAGCTTAGCCCAACTAAGCTGCTTAAAGCAACCTTTCTAAAGGCAGATTAACCTGATGAATTGTCTTACCTTTGCAGGATTGGGGAAGAGGCAACCGAATCGCTGACCACCTGGCGAATGACACATCACAGGCACGACGCGGCCAGAGTCCTTAAAAGGAAGAAACAGTAGTAGGCAGTATGCAGTTAGTAGTGTGGGCAGGAGCCATGCAGTAACAGAGGAGGGGACAGCCATACACTCGGGCGAGTTTACAGCTGCTGAGAGACCATTCATTCCCCCCCGTCCGACTCCAAACAGTCATCCTCGAGGGCACCGCCAAACATGTGATCATCCCTCGTCCTTCTTCACCAGAAACCAGCTTCCCCTAAGGTCAAGTGCGAGTAAAGACCTTTCAGTCACGACAGCTTGCCCTTTAGAAAGTTTGGAGTACCAGCATTTCACTTCTGTCCTTGTGCCAGTTTATCCAGTGCATTTCCAATGTCCTGTGTTCAAGTGTAAAGTGGTCATTCATTCCTCGAGTCTTTGGCACCCTCAGTGCAAACTCGAGTCAGATTCGGTGTTATATTGTTCCTTTACTGGCGTGTAATGTGTAAATCTCTCTTGCAGAGGGACCTATTCGCAGTGGACTCATCTTGGACTGTGCCTTGCCCTTAGACAAGACTCCAGTAGAAGGATCTTCAGGCGTTACAAGCCCTTTATCAATTTACTTATCCATTTTTCCTTCAAATGCCTTCTTTTGTAAATATAATTCTTTAATTTATCCCAAGTGTTTACGTAACATTTCCTTATGAAGTAGAGCCTTCAGCTCCTAAATTCACTCATTTTTCTTATTTTTTTTACGATTTCCCTTCATGCAAGTCAGAACTCCAAGGCCAAATAAATAAAGTTTCATTGCCGGCCTGTAAAAATACCAATAACCTCAGGAAATACGTAATATATATATATATATATATATATATATATATATATATATATATATATATATATATATATATATATATATATATATATATATATATATATATATTTGTAATGAAGTTAACGGACTTAATTATTTTTTTATTTTGTGGTGCTTTTGATTTTTAGCCCATTAAAATAGGTTTTTGTTAATTTTGTCCAGTTTTGTTTATGCATGTCTCTTGAAGGCTGGACTTGGGTCTTTTCCTCCCCTCATAGGGTTGTTGTACCATAATTTAATAGATATGTCACCCATGTAAGTGTCTTTATCTTTTCATGTTTGATGGTATTTCAGCTGGTCGTTGCCCATTTCTTTTCGTGTCCGCTGGTGATGTGGGACCTTTGGAGTGATATACAGTTCAGTTAACTGCTCCCTTCAGAGAGGTTTTTAGCAATCACATTCTCTGACAGGTTGTGGCAGTTTGCTGTAACATTCTGAAGATGCCCTCGATATTTTGTTGTTGTAAAATTTTGGAGGTGCTGTTCCATGCCATCCCCTATGAACAGTATTGTTACTGGCATCTCTGTTGTTTGTGCAAGGGATTGTGTGATGCACTTCCCTGCATTACGTACTTTTGGAAGCGAGCCCCACCTGTCATTGCCTTGCCCCCAGCTTGCTGAACCTCTGGAGTCGTTAAGGGGCTTCCCAGGGGTGGAGAAAAGGGCAAGATTCCAGACCCTGTGTGATTGTTATAACCCTTCTTACCAATAAAGACAACCTGTGTTAAGTGCCCCCTGGCACATTACTGAAATTTGTCACTGGAGACAACACTTAGTTGCATGTGTTTTGGGACAACTTTATATCAGCCATAGGATTAGTGGGACTTCGGTTAATTATTGTCAATGCAGTGATGGTTTTTTTTATAATCCCAAATGTGTGTTTATTCGGTATTCAAGTTTGTAAAATAATTAGGTTTAAGGTTAATTTCTTACTTTGTCCCTTACTATCACACCAAACCGTGCATATGTGGTTTATATCACCATCTAATTCCTTTCTCTTTTACTTCAGTGTGCTAGTTAGCTAGGTGAATATGTTTTGGGAATGAAATTATGGATTTTTCTTCCCTAAAGTGAAGTTTTCAAGGCATTTCTTTGTAATTTTAAGATGTTAATGTAATAAATAATTAAGTATCTGTTTAGTGTCTCTGTTTACTTCTCTTTGAGAAAATACTTTGAATTGTTTTTGTTCTAGGTATAGGTCCTACTTATTATCATAGTGGTAAGGGCCTTAAGGTAGATCCAGAATCTCAGATGAAACCACAAAAACGGTAGTAAAGCCCAGCTGCAAGAGACAGATATGGAGTTCAGGGGATACAAAGGAAGGGGTAGGGCGTAAGGCTTTACTCTGTAACCTGACAAATTATGATGAAAGTGAAAAGTAAAAGTAGTAGTCTTTTCTCAATCAGTATAGAAAGCAAGTGCCATCAACATACGTACAACGCTAACCATACCTGAAGAGATACGCACTGGCACTTCTTCAAGCAATACAGTTGGAAGACATATAGCAAATGTATCCACTCAGAAGTGTGCAATCATATAAACACAACTCTTCTTTGAGGGTAACAGTTTTTCTTTCTTCTTTGTCATCGAGGCTAATATGGTGAACTCATCCCGAATGTTGTTGCTGCTATGGAGACTAGGGTAATGTTCAACAAAAACCTGAGCTGGGTCAGTGTTGGGTGGTACTAGAACCAGGCACTCCTGCTCAATTTTCACATCAGCAGTGGTTCGTCCAAACCAAAGCCTTTTCAATATGCATATTGTAATGGCACTCGCTTTCTATACTGATTGAGAAAAGACTCCTACTTCTACTTTTCGCTTTAATCATAATTTATCAGGTCACGGAGTAAAGCCCTGTGCCCTACCCCTTCCTTTGTATCCCCTGACTTCCATATCTGTCTCTTTTGGCTAAGCTTTACTACCCCTTTTGTGATTTCATCACTTTTGCCTGTGATTTCAGTCTTTTTTTAATGGCAATGCCGTAGATCAAGAAAAATGTGGTAACAAAGCAATGGGGTTGCTTAGTTTTTAGATATAGTTTTCTTAGATCTTTGTGGCTCCTCCGTGACAATGGTCAGCTCAGCTTGTTTGCTGCATAATTATACAATATATATATATATATATATATATATATATATATATATATATATATATATATATATATATATATATGTGTGTGTGTGTGTGTGTGTGTGTGAAAAAACTGGGGTAGGGCACGATCGTGAAAGCCAGAAATGCATACCCGAATTCAACTTGTGTGACAGTTTTTAAGACTAGACCACCCACGACCCGTTCGGTCACTTTTTTAGTTACTACATTTCTAACAAAAGGCCCATATCTGTACCATACCTATACCCATAGCCAATATCTGTACCATACCTATACCCATACACATACCGATACCCATATCGGTACTATACCCATACCAATATCCATACCATACCCATACCCATAGCCATATCTGTACCATACCCATACCTATACCCATACCATACCCATACCCATAACAATACCCATGCCCATACCAATATCCATACCATACCCACATCCATACTATACCTTACCCATACCCATAGCCATGCCATACACATACCATACCCATATCTGTATCATACCCATACCCATACCCACAGGTAAATTAACCCAACCAATAATAGTTAGCAAAAATCTATGGGCAGCACCACAGACTTTTACCTTCCAGTGTGCAAACAAACAAACAAATAAACTAACAAACAAACAAACAAACATTTCAGAGTTTTAGTATTATACTACAGTAGACCATCTGTGACCTGTTGGGTCACTTTTTTTATTTACTACATTTTTAACAAATGGTCCATACCCATACCCATATCCATACCATACCCATACCCATACCTAAACCCATATCCATTCCATACCCATACCCATATCTGTAATATACCCATACCCATATCCATACGATACCAATACCCATATCTGTATCATACCCATACCTATACCCATACCCATACAATACCCATACCAATACCCACACCATACCCATACCCAAAACCATATCTGTACCATACCCATACCTATACCCATACCCAAAACCATATCTGTACCATACCCATACCTATACCCATACCCAAATCCATTCCATACCCATGACCATACCATACATTACCCATACCAATGCTCATACCCATACACATATGCCTACCATACTTATACCCATATTGATACCATACCATTCCCATACCCATACCCATATTCATACCATACTCATATCCATATCTGTACCATATCCCTACCAACAGTTAAATTAATCCTACTAATAATAGTCAGCAAAAGTCTGTGGCAGCACCAGCCCCATTTACCAGGGAGGGGGATGAGTCAGGGGAGGGGGGGGAAAGGGAAGGGGAGTAAGAGGGTGAGGGGGAAAAGGGGAAGGGATGGGAGGGGGAAGGAACAGTGAAGGGGAGGGAGAAGGGTGAATGGTGAGGGAAGGTGGAAGAGGAAGTAGGAGGGTGACGGGAGGGGCTGGGGAAAGGGATGGAAGAGTGAAGGGGGAATGGGGAGGGAAAGGAGGAGAGAGGAATAGGGGGGGGATGGGGAAGGGATGTAATAGGGAAGGGGAAGGGGATGGAACAGGGAAGGAGGAGGGTAGGGAAGATGGAAGGTGATGGGGAGGGAGAGGAGGAAGGGAAGGAGATGGGGAAGGGAAGGGAGAGGGGAGAGGAAGGGAGGAGGAGGGGAGGAGGAAGGGGGATGGAAGAAGGAAGGGGAGGGGAAGGGGAGAGGAGGGAAGGAGGAGGGGAGGAGGATGGGGATGGGAGAAGGAAGGGGAGGGGAAGGGAAGAGGGAAGAGGGAAGGAGAGGGGGAGGACGTAGCTAAATTAACACTTGATATTGTAGTTGGGGAGTGGAGGGAAAGGGAGGGGAAGGGGGAGGGGATGGAAGAGGGAAAGGGATGAGGAGGGAAGAGGGAAGGGGAGGACATAGCTAAATTAACACTTGATCTTGTGTTCGGGGTTGGGGGGAAAGGGAAGGGGAAAGCAGGGGAAGGGGGAGGGGGATGGAAGAGGGAAAGGGAGGGAAGATGAAAGGTGAGGGGGAGGGGGAGGAGGAAGGGAAGGAGAGGGGTGGTTTTAGTATTTTATAGACAGATAGATAGATAACTGAGAGTAAGTCAGCCAGCTTCTCCTAACACCACTTGCTATTCACACACATTAGAAAAGCAGCATCTCTTCTGATGTTGTGAGCAGCCCATACCTGACCATCAGGAAATTTGAATTTTGGGGGCTTCTTTGAATGGCCCACTGTACCTTTGAAATTCATTAGTTCAAAAAACAAACCCCTAAAGGCACCCCTCCAGAATATGAGCTTTCAGAAAACTAAGTATCACCGCTGTATCTTTTACCGTTATTGCTCCACAGGTATGTTAGGACCCTTACCCACCCACCCACCCACCCACCGACCAACTACCACATTCCCCTGAATGCCAAAAATCGAGATCTGGATCTCCGGAACGGCTCAATGGATTTTTATGAAATCTGGGACGATTAGAGACCTTAGTGGGAAACCTCTAAAGCCACAGTTTCATCCCGTTCAGTTGAATATTTCCAGAGTTATGGAGGGCCAAAGTCAGCGTTTTTGTGGACTCTGGGTTGCTGGGCTTTACTAACCATCAACTACCATGGTGGTTGATACTAGCTGACCAACCTGGCTTTGCCTGTAAATACTCTGAATGGCAGATGATCATTTACCTTTGAAAGGAAGCAACACGTTGAGTGGATTTGATTAATATGGCCCCGCTAAACCAAAACACCGCCACTAAACCTAAACACTCACAAAAACTAAGCACAACCTCCACTTAACCTAACACATGCTCCCACTTAACTGAAGCACTTCTGCTAATTCTAACACATGCCACCACTTAACTGAAGCACTTCCACTAACCCTAAGCAAACCCTAAATAAACCTAGGCACACCCCCACTAATCCTAAGCATACGCCCACTAAACCAAAAAACACCCCCAATAAACCTAAACTCATCCCCCCACCAGAGCACACCATCCACTAAACCTAAACACCACTCCCACCAAACCTAGACACACCCCCTACTCCCTACTAAACGTAACACATACCACCAACTAAACCTAAATACACCCCCACTAAACCTAAACACCTCTCTGAATTGAAACATGCCACACTAAGCCTAAACACATCCCCCTAAAAAACTTAAACACCCCCATTAAACCAAAACACAGCAATACTAGTCCTAAACACTACTCCCACCAAACCTAAACACATCCTCCACTAAACATAAACACCACCCCCCCACTAAACCTAAAGGCACCCTCTACTAAATCTAAACACACCCCTACTAAACCTAAACACACACCACCCTCAAAAACTAAGCACACCCCTCACTAAACCTAAACATACCCCTACTGTACCTAAACTCACTCCCACTAAAAATAAACACACACTCCCACTAAATTTAAACACACCCCTCTCCAAACTTAAATGCACCCCCACTAAACCTAAACACATGGCCCCTACCAAAGCTAAACACACCTCACCAAATCTAAACATACCCCCTAAACCTAAACACAGCCCCACTAAACCTAAACACAACCCATACTAAACCTAAACACCCCTTAAATCAAAACACACCCCCAATAAACATAAACAAACCTCCACCAAACCTATACACATCCCCCACTTCACTGAAACACTCCCACTAAACCTAAGCACACCCCCATTAAACTTAAACACATCACCCCACTAAACCCAAACACACCTCCACTAAACCTAAACACATCCACCACTAAACCTAAACACCCCTCCCACCAAACCTAAACACATCTCCACTAAACATAAACACCCCTCCCACTAAATCTAAATGCACAGTCTACTAAACCTGAACACACCTCACTAAATCGCTATCGAGAAACCAACCCTAAATCAACCACCACAGTAGTTGGCAGTTAGTGAAGCCCAGCAACCCAGAGTCCACAAAAACGCTGACTTTGGCCCTCTATAACTCTGGAAATATTCAACCGACCAGGATGACACTGTGGCTTTAGAGGTTTCCACTAATGTCTCTAATCGTCCCAGATTTCATAAAAATCCATTGAGCCGTTCCGGAGATCCAGATCTCGATTTTTGGCATTCAGGGGAATGTGGTAGTTGGTCGGTTGGGTGGGTGGGTAAGGGTCCTAACATACCTGTGGGGCAATAACGGTAAAAAATACAGCCGTGATACTTAGTTTTCTGAAAGCTCGTATTCTGGAGGGTTGCCTTTAGGGGTTTGTTTTTTGAAATAATGAATTTCAAAGGTACAGTGGGCCATTCAAAGAAGCCCCCAAAATTCAAGTTTCCTGATGATCAGGTATGGGCTGCTCACAACATCAAAAGAGATGCTGCTTTTCTAATGTGTGTGAATAGCAAGTGGTGTTAGGAGAAGCTGGCTGACTTACTCTCAGTTATCTATCTATCTGTCTATAAAATACTAAAACCACCCCTCTCCTTCCCTTCCTCCTCCCCCTCCCCCTCACCTTTCATCTTCCCTCCCTTTCCTCTTCCATCCTCCTCCCCCCCTTCCCCTGCTTTCCCCTTCCCTTTCCCAACCCCGAACACAAGATCAAGTGTTAATTTAGCTATGTCCTCCCCTTCCCTTCCTCTTCCCCTTCCCTTCCCTCCTCCCTCCCCCTCCCTTTCCCTCTTCCATCCCCCCTCCCCTCCCCTTCCCCTCCTTTCCCCTCCGCTCCCCAACTACAATATCAAGTGTTAATTTAGCTATGTCCTCTCCTCTCCTTCCTCTTCCCTTCCCCTCCCCTTCCTCTTCTATCCCCTTCCTCCTCCCCTCCTCCTCCCTTCCTCTCCCCTCTCTCCTTTCCTTCCCCCTCTCCTCCCCTTCCTCCTCCCCCTCTTCCTCCTCTCCCCTCCCATCACCTTCCATCTTCCCTCCCCTCCCTTTCCCTCTTCCATCCCCTTCCCTTCTTCCTTCTTCCATCCCCTTCCCTTCCTCTTCCATCTCCTTCCCCCTTCCCTCTTACATCCCTCCCCACAGTCTTCCCTTATTCCTCTCCTCCCCTTTCCCTCCCCTTCCCCTTCACTCTTCTATTCCCCTTCCCCATCCCCTCCCCTCACCCAACTACTCCCCCTTCCACCTTCCCTCACCATTCACCCTTCCCCCTCCCCTTCCATCTTACAGCTCCCTCCTTTTCCTCCTCCCCTTCTATTCCCCCTTCCCTTCCCCTTCCCTCTTCTATTCCCCCTTCCCCCTCTCCCCCTTCCAAGTTCTTCGTTGGGCAAGTGTGCTCCACTCTCAGCTAGCACTCTGCTGGCCGCGAGTTCAAATCTCCGACTGGCCAGTGAAGATTATGTAGAGTACCTAGGGAAGTTAGGTAGAAAAGAGAGAGAGAAAGAGAAATAGAAAATTGAAAAAGTAAAGAGAGAGAGCGAGAGAGACATAAGAATAAAAAGAGAGGCAGAGAGAACAGTGATAACGCCTAAAAGCTGTTGTTATTATCGTGGATTCAAATACACTGACCAAGGTAGAACTTTACACGAACTCAAAAACAGTGAGCAGGTATATCGTGTCTAAAGCCATAAAACTGTTCATAAAAGTGGGAAGTAGTGGCCTCACGATTAAGTTAACCAAATCATAAATCAGCACAGCCAAAAGCTTACATCAGCCAGCTCTATAACCCCACCTTTAGTAGGAGGCGTTTTCATGGAAATTCCAGGAAATTGGGGGCTGGACAGTGATGTACTTCAACACCCTCCAATCAAACATGCTAGGGAGGGGTCTTTCACACACCCTCCTAAGATCACCTCCAATCAAGTCCTCTAAGGAGAGATTTGAATCACACCCACTACAGCCCTTCCCAATCAACTATTTGAAGGGGAGGCCTTGCAGATAAATCCTTCCAATAGGACTAGAAGGAGGTGGAGATTGCAGATAACAAGAAATCCAGGGGTTCAACAGTCTGGAGAGCGACAGGAGAGAAGCAGATTCGACCTGTGTCCGCTAAGGGAGAGTACGTCTCCCCTCGCTTTCGTGTTCCCCATATAGACTGAGTCAAGTTAATTACTCAAGAGTGATTTCGTTTATACCACTGTAACCTGTTAATTTTGTACTGATCTTTATAATACTAAGTTCTTTATTAAAGTGAAGAAATTATAGAACTCGTCTCTATACGCCTTCCTGAGAGATATCAATACTTAAAATAATTTATCTTCAAGAATATACAGTTTGCAGAAAGTGAGGCGCTGTGGATGCACATAGACACATAAGAAGGTAAAAAGGTGGAAGACTAAAAACATATGACAAAAAGAAAAAACATTACAAATAAAAGGAATTTATTTCTGGTGATAGAAATTCATTTCTTGCTATAATGTGGTTCGGATTCCACAATAAGCTGTAGGTCCCGTTGCTAGGTAACCAATTGGTTCTTAGCCACGTAAATTAAGTCTAATCCTTCGGGCCAGCCCTAGGACAGCTGTTAATCAGCTCAGTGGTCTGGTTAAACTAAGATATACTTAACTTTTCCTCCCATCCCACTTACCTTCCCTCTTCCCTCCCCTTCCCCTTACGCCTCTTCTCCCCCTTTCCCTCCCCCCTTCTCCTTCACTCTCCCATCCCCTTCCCCATCCCCTCCCCTCACCTTCCTATACCCTCTCACACCTTCC
>NC_089793.1:49122280-49169780 GCF_040412425.1 Macrobrachium rosenbergii
ATATATATATATATATATATATATATATATATATATGTAGAATCTACTTTTACCAGACACATATGTAATTCTAATAGCCCCAATGCCCTCTTTTGGCTATTAGAATTACACACACACATATATATATATATATATATATATATATATATATATATATATATATATATATATATATATATATATATATATATATATATATATATATATATATATATATATATATATATATATATATATATATATATATATATATAACTGAATCAAGAAAATATGGAATGTGATGAATTTGTAAATAAAGATAAAATCCATGAAGGAAAGGGAAACACTGGAGTGCTGCGAGGCCTTTCGACTCTGTCGTCCTTTACTTAGCAGACTGAAGAAATATAAAAGTAAGTTTATAAAGAAAGCTCATATAAATGACAGATGGGGATTACAAAGGAAAAATATGTACCTGGAATCCAACACAACTGAAGAATTAGTAGAACTGCCAAAACAGGGGTAAATATTTAAGAGGTTTTACAAAGGATTCGGATCAACCGTTCAGAAGCAGGGACAGGACAATTAAAAGATTATACAAGAGGGTGACTGACCACCAAAAAATATTAGTACAAGAAAATAATTATCTTTTTGTAAACAATAACAATTTTTGCAAGATGAACATTTTTACAAATAAAAAACTATATTAAACATTCGAATACATAGAAAATATATATAAGGAAACTAATTTGTAATTAAGTCAGTGATTTTATCTTTTAGGTCATTCTTGAACATTTTTCTAATACAGGGGTCCAAATAATACATGCCAGGGCTAAGGTTAAAATTACAGCTGGACGTAAGCTGAATAATAGCAGACTCCAAAAGATTTCTTGAAGAGAAATCTTTCGATCTGGCAATCACTGAACTTTCAGTCCAATTTATCCTGTGAGAGTTTTCACTTAAATCAATGAATGTAGCATTGGATGTTTGTCTAGTTTTGACTGAATACTTATGTTGCTTAATACATACATCTAAATCTTTGCTAGATTGGCCAATATAAAAAGATGGGCAGTCCAAACATGGAATTTTATATATTATCTGTTGTTTTCTTTAGGGCTATTTTTTATTAACATTCCTTTTAGTGTATTATAATAAGAAAAAACGAGGTTGACATTTAAAGATTTTAACAATAATTTTAGATAAATAAATAAGGCAAGCTAAGAATGTTCTTAGGGGTTTCCTTCTCCATGTTACTTTCACTATAAAACTTTTTGTGGGCTTTATCATAACAAATATCTAGTATATGTGAAGGATAACATAAATCTGTCCCTATCTTTCTTATGTATTCAATTTCTTGATCCAAACACTGGGGACTGAAAATGCGCAAAGCTCGTAAAAACATAGAAGAAAAAATTGATATTTTGTTTTGAATAAAAATGGACATAAGTTAAGTTGCTGGCTGGTTTCCTATGAATACTGAATTTGCATTGAAATAGTTCTCTATGTATTAAAACATTTAAGAAAGGGAGGCAATTGTCTTTTTCTAACTCTAAAGTAAATTTAATGGATGGTACCTGGTTATTCAAATTAAAGAGTAAATCATTTACATCAATACCAGCAGGCAAACCAGCTAAAATATCAACATTTCTATACCACTTTAAAGGAGTATAAATGATATTAGGTAAATATTAATTTTGACAGTCTTTTCAGACACCTTGAGATTTGTCTTATTCAGACATATCAATTTATGTTCATTCTGAACAATTGAGTGTTTCAGACACCTAAAACTAAGTCTTTTCAGACACCTGAAATTTAAGTCTTTTCAGACAATTGAGTCTCGTCAGACATATTGAACCTGTTCCTTCAAACAGCCCTGGGTCTTTTCAGACATATTTTATTTTCTAACAGGTCAAGCCCATATAAGCGTTACTTCAAGATGTCTACGACATCCAGAGGCCAGCAAAATGAAGACTTCAAATTCTACATGTCCACTGGAAAGGACATGGGACTATCAGGACAAGCTCTGAGGGAATGGGTCCAAGAAAGGGTAAACCGTGCCAAGGCAGAAAGAGAGGCAGAAAGACAGGAGAAAGAGAAGGAAAGAATAGCCCAGGAGAAACGAGAAGAGGCAGAAAGAAGGGCCCAAGAGAAACGAGAAGAGGCAGAAAGACAAGAGAGGGAGAAAGACAAAATAACCAAGGAGAAATGAGAAGAGGCAGAAAGACAGGAGGAGGAGAAAGAAAGGATAGCCCAGGAGAAATGAGAAGAGGCAGAAAAACAGGAGAAGGAGAAAGAAAGACAGGAGAGGGAGAAGAAAAGAGCTCATCTGCTTGCAATAGCAGCTCACGACAAGCACAACACATCAACTCCCTCTCCTGACTCAACCCTCAGTGGTGTAGGCTCCCTCATGAGAAAATGGGACGAAGCCGAGCCTGAAGCCTGGCTCAACCATATTGAAAAGGTCCTGACGACCTATCAGCCCTCTACTGAAGAAACTTCTCTGATCCTGGGATGGCACCTTGAAGGAAAGGGTGCCATTGCATTCAACACTCTCCCCCCTGAGGATCAAGGAAATCTTGAGCTTGTCCACCAAGCCATTATAAAGGCTTTTGAAATAACTCCCGACCGTTGGAGGAAAAGGTGGAGAAATATGCCCAAGGAATCCAGCCAAACCTGGTCTGAGTGGATCTTCAAAAAGACCCATGCCCTAAAACGATGGCTAGAATCTCTGAAGGCCACTAGTGTGGAGGATGTCCTCGAACTCTTCCAGCATGAGGACTTCTTATTTTATGCCCTGCCAGCTCTCGCCACTAATTTGTGCGATAAGGTGCCTAAGACTGTTGTCAAGTGCTGCCGTTGGACTGACATATGGGTACCCATCACCCCCATCTTAGTTCCCATGGCCGAAAATAATATCCCTCCTCGCCTGCCTTGACCAACTCCCAGCAACCTCACAAGAATGGGCACCCCCATAAGAAATCCGTGGGTGGGTATTGTAAGAGAACAGGGCACTCTATTGAACAGTGCCATTTGCAGGCTGAGAATCAGCCAGAAAACCCCTCTATGTCCTCAGACGGGACAACACCCCAAGCCACTTCTGGGTCGTGGATGAAGGGTAAAGGGCCTGCTATCTTCTATGGGATAGGTCCAGGTAAAGATTATAGTCGGACTTATTGCCTGGCTTGCAAGGTCTATGGGCATTCTGCCCAATGGACAAAATGCCCTAATAATAATAAATCAAGTACGCCCGCCCTTACCTTGGCAGTCACCGATCCAACATCTTTAGGTCCTCCAGCCCAGGGTCCCATTTATGTGGCACTTCCAAGAGGTAGGTGTCCCACCAGCCAGGTCAAAGCATTTGAAGATTCTGGCGCACAAATGTCCCTTATAAGGGAAGACAAGGTTCCCCGAGGAGCTACCATTAACAGACGGAAACTCGTCACGATTGAGGGTATCCATCACTGTAAAATGATACTTCCTACTGCCAAGTTGAGGGTCACAAGACCTCATCGATCTGAAATCTGCGACCTCGCAGTCACCAGATACTTTCCTGGAGGTTATGACCTCCTCCTGGGACAAGACTTCCAGTCCCCATCTAAGTTAGAGCAATCCAGGGGTCCAAATCCCCAAAATCATTTGTTAGGCACGAGTAAAACTCAAACGCCTGATTTCGTTCCACTGCTAGTGCCACCTGAGTGCAATGCGCAGTGGCCCCCTCCATCAAGATCAATTCCAGATTCCATTCCAGTGCCCAGCCCTGCCCCAGTGTCAGTGCCAGGGCCCCCAAGTAGATCCCACTCTAGGAGATCCTACTCTTGATCCACTATCTCTGCCAGTGTCACTTGGGTGCACAGAGCAGCACCAAGCTCCGTCCATCCCGAACGAAGAGCAAATTCCAAATCAATTATTTGTGCCTGGCCCTGCCTTAGTGCCAGTGCCAGAGCATGCCCCTGATCTCCATTCCGGAGATCCCAGTCCGGGGCCCCTCTCTTTGCCCGGTTTGGCTCTGCTACCAATGCCGGTAAGAGAGACAGATCCTTCCAACCACAACGGAAGCTCACCCAAAGGTGCGGCCTTGCAAACCATGCCTGAGCTGGTCATTCTTACCTGAAAGCCTCTAACACCCCCCATGACCGCCTCCTCTCTGTCTCAGTCTGCCGCAGACACAACAGTGAGTAAGGCTTCTTCCATGCCTCAATTGGCCGATGAACTCAAGGAACTGCAACGGATCATGGTAGAGTTTGCAAAAGGGCGCCCTGCGTCAGCTGTCAAAGAAGTTGACACAGGTGGCACTCAAACACCCTCCCCGGGCTTGGTTCCACCGATTCCCCAACTGAGACAAACCAATACAGTAAGAGAGGTCCGTGGAGGAAATACCACTGGCATGGATAATCCCAGATACTTAAAGAGAGCTCGCGAGCTCTCCTGGTACCCCTGCCAAAATGGCACAGTGCCATCCCTTTTCCCTATGAAGACTTTGGCACCTCTATCCAGAAGAGGATGTCAGGGTCCTTCCCTATTCTATTTCCCTTATAACTCTATCTCTTAGTCTTCCTTTAACATTTCCCTTCCTTAATTTTATTTTATGCCTCACCAAGGCCCCCATTTTACGTTAGTCCCTTCTGCAAATGCAGAGTGCATTGACAGATATGCCAATTGTATAGGTCCTGTGACCTCCCTTTTATGCCTACCGCAGCATGATGCATTTAAATACGATATGCCCTCTCCATTGGTTATTATTATATGAGTGCCAACTTGGCACCATGCCATCATCGTAGGCTAAGGAATGTAATTTTGGCATATTTCTTCATCATCTTTATTTTACACTCATTGATTACCCTGAATCTGTCATCTATTCTCTTTGCGAATCTCTGTAATAAATCTTGAGTCTCAGACTTGCAACCTTGCGTTTATAGTGCCCGAATGGCACTGAGCCGTTCCTCAAGTATCGTTGAAACACCTAACTAAGCCCACGTTTACCTTATTGTAACGTGTCTGGAAGGTAGACTAACTGCATTTGTGCAGAACTTGTAATTGATTATTATTAAGAGTGCATGAAGTATTTCTAGAATTACCTAGTATTGATTCATTGTTTTAACTCTACCATTACATTATGAAAAATATTCTGAGGTACACTGCCTTAACGTAATAGGAATTCAATGATAAAAATATGTCATTTCTAGTAGCAAATATTATTTCTGCATTAACATAAATGTCACAGTGTTGTTTGCCTCTTGAAATTAATTGCTACTCAGAAGTTTAAGTTAAATTATAAGGCACCAAAGGGAAATGAGAGAGAAGTAAAGTAAAGTATTTAAGTGAGTTTGCTTGCTGGTAATCATTCTCACCCGATCTAGAGTGTGAATGTTAACTTGGTGGGAAGGTGCAACGGATGGAAGCTCTTTTCTCACAACCTCACCCATTTTTACATTTGCAACATAATTGAGAAAGGAATAAATATTACTTAATTACTAGAACTGTGGGTTTCCATTCACCCCTTCAAAAACTCTCTCCTTCATTCCCCAACATGGTTAAGCCTAACCCCTCTCTCTTTCAAAGTGACTGCTTTTAGGCATAATTCCAGATACCCCTGCTTCAAGCAAGGCAAAGGAGCCAAAAAAAAAGAAAGAGTAAGTTGCCCCCCTCCCCCATTCTGAACACTCCACGTGGGTTTCCTGCTGCCATGCCATTGTTATAGAAAGTGTGACGAAGACTGACCTTTGCACCACCTAGTTAGATGCCCAGCATAAACCCCGAAGGTTATCTATAGACTCTGCAACAAGAATCGCCAGAGAGAACGCGCTCAGAACACAACCCGAGGACAGACGTCCTTAACTTGCCTGTCCCTCTGAACACGTGTTCGACCCCGGAGCTCGAACCAGTATACTTTCTAGTGTCATTATAATTCCATCCTCCATTGCCAGTGCCCTACTGAACGAGGACACCGTCATCTTGGCGAAGGTAATGTGCCGGAATAAGGTTCTTTTAGCCAGTCACGATTCCTCCTATTTCTCTGTCTAATATTTCATTTATTTTTTCATTGTGCGATCCCCCTTCAGTAATTTGTGTTGGGGCATTCAGTGTTAACATAATTATGCATTAGTGTTCAACTGAGTTATTTGGCACCATCTGTGCATTCCTGTTTCCTTTTAACGCCTTATTATTATTGCAAGTAACCATCTTGCATATTTTGCAGATATGACTCGACTGTGGAATCTCTTGGCTCCATCCATGTGCAGTCCTCCTTCTATCCCCCACTGCGATGTTCTTGTTATGAAGACATCGTCAGAGTAGAATATTTATTCTTTGTAGGATTCATTCATTTAGCCCAGTAATTCGTCATTCTTCTGATCTGTGTTTGTTATGTAAATATAAGTAGTTAAGAGAACCCTTGAGTTTACATAATTTCTCTCACATGAAGAAGGCCCTAAGCCATAGATTTCCTTTGTTTTGTCTACAATTGTCCTAATATTGAGTCAGATGTGTATTAAATAAAATGAGCTCCCTGCGTTCATCCATTGCCGCCCAGAATCAAGCAAGTAACCCCTGGACATTTGTAGCAAAATATATATCACACATTACCACAGGTGAAAAATAAGAGTTGGGTGTAGGTCCTGACCGGTTTCAACTTTATTTCCAAGCCATTGATGAAGGACTGATACATAGTATTAGAATTCATGAAAAAGTATACTACAGAAACAGTACTGATGAACGTACACAACCGTTTGAGACTACAGATCCGCCCACAGGCCAGTGTCAAGGTAGGAGTGGCCTTCAAAACTCATTTGGCTAAAAATCACAATATAGGGACAATACTGATAAACATACCGACCATAGGCGACTACAGATCCACACCTGAGAGGTGCCAGGGAGGTGGGGTTGGAAAACTCATTAGCACTGCTTCCCCCGTACTGTGTTTACAAATATGATAATCTTATTTCCATACATCTCTACTGCCTACCTTAAAATTTAAACAATTTACAAATTTCTTTTAATATTAAAGGATCAAGTTTATACATCCCTTGACTGATATTCATATTATGGCTGTAACTTTCTTTCATAAAGCTAGATTCAATGATATTCCTCTCCAGTGCATTATTAGAATATACAATCCGTTTTGCCCCTTCCCAGTTGATAGCATGATTGTTCTCATTAACATGTACAAAAATACCACTGTTCCCCTGTGCATATCTCACACATGTTTTATGCTGTTCTACTCTCTTTTCCCGTGCTTTATCCGTTTGGCCAATATAAAAGTTGTCACAAGACTTACATGGAATTCTATATACAAACCCTTTAGTATTGTCGGGAGAGTTCTTGATAAGTACATATTTCATTGTTTTATTGTTCTTACATGCGACATTAACACCAAAATTCTTAAGAAGATGGTGGATATCTTTCATATTATTATTATAAGGTAGTAAAAGCAAATTTTTTGTGTTGCAAGATTCTTATTGTTTTTGATACATAGTTTTTTTTTTGCCGTTTCTAATGCATTGTTTAATACACTGTCAGGATATTTCAATTTCTTGCCTGTATTCTTAATCTTACCTATTTCCCCATCAATATATTCAGGGCTACATATACGTAATGCTCTTGAAAACATAGATGAAAACACTAATTTCTTAACCTTATTCCTTTTTCCGGAATAGAAATGCACATAAGAAGACATATTAGTGGGTTTTCTATACACACTATATTTAAACCCATCACTATTTCTTCGTATGAGGGACATCCAAAAAGGGTAAGCACCCATTATTTTCCATTTCCATAGTGAATTTATTGATGGTACTAATTGATTTAACTGGGCAAAAAAGTTATTTACATCGTCGTTCCTTGGCCATACACAAATTATGTCGTCAACATACCGAAGCCATGTGTGGAATTATGTTGTTTAATATTTTCTTTTCAAAAAATTACATATATAAGTTACTTAACACTGGGGATAGAGGGTTTCCAATTGCCATACCAAATTTTTGTGAGTAAAAATTACCATTAAATTCAAATTTACATTCTTTCACACAAAATTTAATCAGTTCAATTAAAGTACTTTTAGGAAATGGGATATCCACCTATGTGTTTTTTAATATTCCGATAAAAACTCCATCAGATCATCAATTGGCATCTTTGTGAATAGTGATACTACATCAAAACTCACAAGCCTGGATTCACTATTAATCTTTACACTATTTAGTTTATTTATCAGGTCCTGAACCCATTGGTAGGTACTATCTCAAATGCCAATATCAAGAATAATGTGGACCAGCCACGTCTTAGAATTAGGCAGGTTAATGGAGCAAGGGACAGGCCATCCGTCCTCGAGCATCTTCTGAACAAATCTGAGGTCCTTCACAGACCTTTTATAACTTCCTAAGATTATGTTTCTGATCATCCTAGGTGGCGTTGGGATCGTTATGACCACGTGGGAAATGCGTGCAGCATAGCTAAACTTTCAAGATGGCGGAGCACACATGTTCAACCTGCCAGCTAACCTGCCTCGGGCGACGATTAGCTCCGACAGGGCAGCACCTGGATTTTAAGGAATTTTGGCAGTCCCTCAAGAAAAGGATATTAAAGTGGTTTTCCCCCTCCCCCCCCCCTCCCCTCAACAGTGATGAGAGAGGTTTATAGAGGTGAATTTGCCAACAGTGAATCACACTAAAATAAATTAATTAGGCGCATATTCCTTATTTCATTTGACTTATTGACTGGTAAGACGATGTATGAGAGGATACTCTCAACACCTCCCCCACCTTGATGACATTTTCACCCTTAGTCGGGTTGAAATGGCTAAAATTACGGTATTGCAACAGGCAATAATTTCTCGCTTCACAACCTTTGCGGTACAATATTCTAAAATATTATATAACTGCTAAAGACCAGAGTTAATTACAAACAAATAATCACTTATGACTTTTATTCTACTTTGCAGAATTAATTTACGCTGCTGACAACGGTAATAACTTTACTTTCTAAGAAATAAGATTAAGCAGCATTTAATGATTATAAAATAGCTAGATGATTACTTAATTTGTATTAAAATTGAACTTTACATCAAGAGATTAATATTATTATACTTAGAATACTCCATGCATTTATCGGTAAAAGACGTTTAGTCACAAGGTCATGTGGTTAATATACCTTGAGGAGGTAGTACAACGAAAGTATTCGTGAGTTTAGTTGCGTGGTGCCATGATACTTGAGAGCGACGGCTCGGTGCCATTCTGGGCACTCACCAGCGCCAGGAGTCACATTTTATAAGTACACAGGATGTATCAGTACGCAGTAGTGGCTATGAAGGCCAGGGGTTACAAATTACTAGGAAAAGAACAATAATAAAAGGGAGTGTCTCGCTTTGGGAGTCACTTATAGGCACACCAGTAACACGGCACTAACCTCATAGGTGCCTTATGGCACTCATCTACGTACGTGGAGTATAACTATGTGTGTAATCTACACAAGGTCGCGGCGAGTCTGGGACTTGAGATTTATCACAAAAGAATAACAAAAAAATAAATGATAGATACAAAGTAATTAATAACTGTTAGGGAGAACATGATGAGTAATATACCGAAATTATATTCCTTAGCCTATGAAAATGACAAGGTTCATTCTTTAGCCCAAGGGCCGCAAGAAGTCAAGGACGTGACTCCTCTGGCAGGATCATCTGCCAACATTTACGATAATGGCACAGTGCCCAGTTGGCACTCATATGGCAATACCTAATGTCTTTGACATACATGATTTTAAAATGTATCATGCTTTAACAGACGTGAAAGGGAAGTTAAAGAACTTACAAAATTGGGATATCTGTCAACTGCAATCTGCATTGGCAGAGTGGTAAACAAGGTAAAATATGAGCCTTTGTGGGGCGTAAAATAATATGAGTAATGAACAAAATAAGGAAAGGAAAATGTTAAAGGAAAAGAAACCTGACACCCTCTTCTGGATAGAGGTGCCAAAGTCCTCGTAAGATAAAGGAGTGGCACTGTGCCAGATTGGTACTTGTGACAAAGGGAGCTCAGTGGCTCTCTTTAGGCTATCTGGAGTCATCTACGCCCATGATTTTCTTCTGTGGATCTGTCTTTAGGTTGACGGTTTTCCTAGGTAGGGGAATCAGTCGAACCAAGCCTGAGGAGGACAATAGAGTGCCACCCGGTTCGGCTTCTTTGATGGTCGGAGCAGGGGCATTTGTTACAGGCTCTACCCCAAGTTGCTGTAGTTACTTGAGTTCATCGGCCAGTTGAGGTGTGACAGAATCCTTACTCATGCTCACGTCTGCAGAAGACTGGGAAAGAGGGAGAGGTTCTGGTGGGCGTGGGAGGCTCGCAGGTTGCAATGATCAACTCAGGCACAGGTTGCGAGACCTCATCTTTGGGTGGGCTTCCGCTGTGGTCTGAAGAATTCATCTCTCTTACCGGCACTGGTAGCAGAGCCAAGCCAGGAGAAGAGAGGGGATCCAGACTGGGATCGCTTGAATGGAGATCTAGGGAGTGCATTGGCAGTGGCACTAAGACAGGATTAGGCACTGGTATAGGATTTGGTGATTGCTCACTGTTCTGGATGGATGGAGCTTGGCACTGCTTAGTACACTCTAGGGGTACTTGCAGATATTGTGAGTCAATTTTGGGGTCTCCAGGAGGGAGACCTGATTTGGGCAAGTGACTCACGTGTTTACATTAGCGAGTCCCATGGGTCAGGGACCTTTTTTTGCGACCATTGCGCAAAGAGAAACAGCGAACAGATACTGAGCCGTCTTGTCTGAATACCTGGTCGAGTGAAGCTTTAAGCAAATTTTAATGGGACGACAAAAAAATTTCGGAAGATTTACCTCTCGTCTGGGAAAGTTAATGAACGGGTACCTTTTTTCTCACAGCTTGTTTACTGGGAAAATTGAATGAAATGTAATTTACCATATGCCTTTCTTTTACAGAGGAATTTAAACGAAAGCAAATACTCCCAAAATTTTCGACTCACATGGCCTAAACAAACTTTTATGGATTCATGAGATTTATTCGATAAGGAAGAATAATATCTTGCCTATGAATTCCTAACCCCTACGAGAGAGGTAGTAAAAAATCCTAACTCCAGTGATACAAAAGTTGCTGGACAAGATCAGCCCATGTGGGTTCTAATGTGTGCCTAACTAGGATTTTCAAACGAAAAATTGCCCAAATCACTTGGAGAAGGAAATACCTGTACTATTTCCTGTTACAGCACTTCTTAATTCACTTTTCCTAGCTAGCCTATCATGAAAGTCATGCAAGCTTTCATGTGTTGGCCATCAAAAGCTTGTGTAAAGGTTAATAACTCTTCTCTATAACTGGGATGCATGCACGCATTCTAACACTTCCTAACTCTATTTTAGCCACAATTTTGTTTGTACATAACAAAAAAATAAAATGATAAGACAATTCTTACTGTGGAAATGGATCACTTGTCTGCTTATAGGGAATTTATACTAATAAGAAGGAAGTTCGTTTCTTGTCTCGCATCCAGCTCTAGTAAGGCTATTCAGCTGATAATTGCAATTGTTGCTAGCAAGAATTCACTCTGCAATGTTGCAGATTTCGAGATCTAAGGCAAAAAAGGTCGCCAGTGATATAGGTTTTAGCTGGGGTCTTGTTAGATTAGTGAGGTATACTAGGGGTATTACACAACTTACCTTAGGTAACACAAAAATCTGGACTCTGGCCTTGGGATCAGCTAAAAAACATATACATCAAAATATGGCTGAAGGCCTACTTCAGGAGGGGAGTGATTAGGTAAACCCTGGGGTTTGACTTAATTAATTATATTTACACAAGAAAACACATATCAGAAGAATGGTTGTGTAATTTTGGGGACAGGCAAACACGGTCCTGTGATGCAAGATGAAAGAGCAAATGACAGGGAATTTGTTTGAGGAAACACAATGGGATGCACACTTCAAAGGGCATTGCAAATGATGTAGTTGCAAATGATGTAGTGGGGGCCACTATGCACACAAGATGATGCACAGATCCACAGAACCATTTTTGGTTATACAGGGAGGTGCCTTGGGGAATACTTTGTTACTGGGTCATCCAGTATGTTGGAGGCAGATCTCGGTTCATACTGGGGTATGTGGTATAACTGTGGGAGTACCTAGGGTGTTTGTGCAGTATGAGGGGACAGATGTGGGTGTAGTGGATGACGGTGGATCAGGTGTACATGAGGATCCGGGGTTGAATGATGAACATGTGTCAGGGGATGAAGGGTGTTATAAGGGGGTTTTGACGGATGATATGGTGCTTGGTCCTGGTATGGTTGCTATGGTGAGAGTTCGAGTAAAAGGAGTGCATAAATCCAGGCAGATGTGTGTGGATGAATATGGCAAGAAGCTAAAGAGGGTATTGTGTATGGGTTTTATAAATAATGTGTCAAGTGCAGGGGATACTTGGGTGGAACTGCTAAACTGCAATGATTCAGTTCACAGTTACCAGAAGGGTACTTATGCAATCAACTTTGTTGACTGGGTTGATGAAGATAATTCAGTGAATATTGTCAGGGATTTCTGTAGTTTTTGGAAGCAGAGTTACAGGCTAGAGGTAAGGTTTTAGGGATCAGTTAGCCAATGTTGATTATAGAGAATATGCTGGTGGTGTAGAAGATGTTCTGACCGAATTTGTGGACATAGTCGCACTCAAAGGGGACAAGTTAACAAATGTGTTAGAACACAAGGTTCAGTTGAAGGACAAAACTAAGCCTATTTTTGTTCCTTCATATAGGACTCCTTTTAAGATTAGAGAACAAGTAGAGCAAGAGGTTAATAAGTGGGAGGAAGAAGGCATCGTCAGGCCCAGTTCCTCACCTTTTAATTTCCCATTGTTGGCAGTGCCTAAGAAGGATGGCTCAGTTCCAGTTTGTGTGGACTTTAAGAAGTTGAATGACAGAACCATTCCTGATAGCTACCCTGTGGCGTGTTTATCAGATTTATTTATAGAAATTGGGGGGAAAATATTTATTCCTCAATTCATCTGATGCTAGGGTACTTGCAAGTACTGCTCAGCGAGGAGAGTCGAGAGTATTCAGCCTTCTCTTTGCCGAAGGGGCATTATGAGTTCACACGAATGCTGCTTGGTTTAACAGGCAGTCCGATGATTTTTACTAGGCTAATGAATACAGTTTTGCATGGCTTGTTAGGGAAAAAAATCTTCCTGTACATGGACAATATCCTAGTTGCCACTGATTCAGTAGAAGAACATTTAGAAGTTCTGAGGGAGGATTTTAGGAGGCTTAGACTAGCGGGTTTGAAGATAAAGTTAGCAAAGTGTAATTTTCTCAAGAGGCAGATATTATATTTAGGTCATGTCATTTTTAAAGAGGGTGTTAGATTGAATGATGATAAAGTTAGGGAAATTGTAGATTTTGCCACTCCCAAGACTAAAAAGCAGATTAGGTCTTTTTTAGGGATGGCTGGATTTTTCTGTAGATTTGTGAAGGGTTTTTCTGTTCTGGCATCTCCCTTGACAGATGTTCTGAGGGATGGTGTACAGATTGTATGGGGATATGGACAGCAAGTAGCTTTTCAGAGGATTAAGGATGCCTTGGTAAATCCCCCAGTGTTGAACTTTCCTGATTTGGAACATCATTTCACTTTGGTAACAGACTTTAGTTATGATGGTACAGGGCATGTCTTATGCAGAAATTCGATGAAAGACTCCATCCAATTGCATTTTACAGTAGGAAGTTTAAGACTCGAGGTAGTAATAAACGGTTATGGTCAGTAGTAGACAAAGAGGCCTTTGCCGTAGTGTCTAGTCTGATACACTTTACAATGTTACTTATGGGCAATCAAGCAGAGGTTCTGACAGATCATAAGCCATTGTTGAATCTTTTTAATAAACCAGATCTTTCCCCAAAAAGAGCTTGGTGATATTTGACAATCAGGGATTTTGATGCTAAGCTGAATTATATAGAAGGTAGACAGATTGTTGTAGCAGACTCCCTTAGCAGAAGTTTTGCTGATGAAGAGGGTACTCACGTATTCACGTATGTTGTGTATCGAGAGATAGCATAGATTGGGATATTAGTTGAGCAGAAGTGAAGCAAGATGAGGATAAGATTCTGAGAGACGCAAAAGCGTTTCTCAGAGGGCAATTAGTTAGGAAGGGTTATAAGCTGCCTTTTCCAGGTCTTGAACTAGATACAGATTGAGGAATAGTGAGGGTAAAGGTGATATGACACCAATAGTTGTTCCTAGGCAGGGGCGGCTCTAGGGTTTCCTGCCCCCTAGGCTAATATTTTAATTTGCGCCCCCAGGTCCACCAGCTAGGAGATCTGGGGTGAGCAGTAGTCAGTAGCTCCCCATTGGGTGACATTTCGGGATAGTTTAATTGTAAATCCAGTTACCAAATATTAAGTTGAAATGCATTATGCGCACACGCACACACACACACACACACACACACACACACACACACACACACATATATATATATATATATATATATATATATATATATATATATATATATATATATATATATATATATATATATATATAAAAGTATAGTGTGTGTATGTGTGTGTGTATCAAAACTGGCAATTACCCCCAAAAAAAAAAAAAGCCCACTTAAAAACAAACACACGCTTGCAAGTGGGTTTAATTTTTTCGAATTTTTATTAGAAAAATCAATTTTATGCTAACATTAGTAAAAGCTTTTCTGAAATAAAGCTTAGCTACTATCCTCAAATATAATTTGGTGAGAATCTGCTCAATAATATTGTACGGAATCAGTTAAAATGAGCTAAAAAGTATCATCGCTAAATCTTACTATCGCCTATCAGTATATCATACGAGTAATCATTTTCTGTCACCATAATACCTTAGGCAGGCAGCTAGGCCTATATCAAGTTACATGCACTAATATTAGCAAAAAATATTATGTCGATGTTGTGATCTATCGGCTACCCTCCGACATCTATACCGTGTAAGTTAAATCAATGACCAAAAATTAGGCCTATTCCTACCTGGTAAGTGATGAATCACGAATTTGGTGGAATCATATGCAGGATCTACGATTCTACGGTCTGCCTGGAATGCTGAAGACTTGAATTAATTATTAGTAGCCTCACTCTCGAGTCTCAGCTTGTAGACATGTAGGGGAATGTGCAGTATGTCTGTGCTCAAGATTTCCCCTCACGGTTGACTCACCAAAGAAAAGAAGTGAAGTGCCTTTGTAGCTTTCAGAGGAAACACTAACTTTACTTTTAGTAAGACGGAGTAGACGGTAACTTGTATAATACACGTTGCTCGATGTGGGTTGCAGCATAAAAAAATAAATAAATAAATAAATAAAATAAAAAAATCTGGAAAAATGTCCGCGCGGAGAGAGAGAGAGAGAGAGAGAGAGAGAGAGAGAGAGAGAGAGAGAGAGAGATTCTGTGTGGCCCATACGCGTATGGCATGATGTAATCTCGATAATATCATGAGACTTCGTCATTTTTTTTATGGTAAGCATATCATAATTCATTCTAAAATTAATATTATTAGGTTATTAAAAGTAAATAATTCTCTTTTTAAAGAATTGGTGCAGAAATATTTGTCAACTGACTCGAACATTTAACTACATTACTTTGTTTTCCGTCTATTCAGTATTACTCAGTTCAAGTAAACTAAATGTATCCTTGCTTTATTGTATTTGTATGTAGTATAAAACTGCGTCATTCTTTAGAAAATGTTTAATTTCAGTTGAACATTGTATGGAACTATGCAAAAAAGTCATTGTAGCTTTCTGTATATTTTTCTTTATTGTAATATATATATATATATATATATATATATATATATATATATATATATATAAATAAAGTTATGTATAATTGTTATAATTGTTCTGTATATATATAATTGCTTTGCATATATATTTATTTGTTTATTTATTTATTTATTTATTTAGTTCCCAGTTCTTGCGCCCCCTTCATTCTTGCGCCCTAGGCGACTGCCTAGTTTCGCCTTAAGGACGAGCCGGCCCTGTTCCTAGGAATTTAGTACCTACGGTGTTAGAAATTGTTCATGTTAGGTCTGGCAGTCCACTTTTGGGGATTGAGAAGACGTATCAGAATGTACGGGGACGATTCTTTTGGAAGAATATGCTTAGTTCGGTAGAAGATTTTGTGAGAAGTATGTAATGCATGTAAGCCATGGGTCATTTGTTGTAAATTGGGTTCATTCCCGATTCCTAGCAGACCCTCATCCCGAGTCCACATGGACATTCTAAGCAATTTCTGTGAATCTAGTTATGGCCATAGGCACCTGTTGGTGAATGTTGACGAATTAACTAGGTTCGTGGAGATTTTTCCATTGAAGCATAAAACAGCGGAAGAGGTAGCAGTAGCATTTTTTAATGGGTATATTTCCTGTTACAGGGTGCCAGGGGTTCTGATTACAGATAACAGAAGGGCGTTCATGAATAGAACATTGCAATGTCTTGCGGATGTAATGGGTATTCGGAAAGTCACTATTATTCCCTATAGACCAGAAGCGAATGGCCTGTGTGAACGAGCAAATAGGAAAGTCATTGAAGCTCTTTGGATGACCGTAGGGGGTAATGATCCAAATTGGGATCGCTATATTCCACAGGTGCAACATAGTATTAACACTTTGTTAAGCAATACCATTGGAATGCCTCCCAATGAGGCTCTGTTTGGTTACCCAGCATGGGGTGCCATCGATTTGTTGCTATTCCATCGGGCATTGAAACAGTCAAATCGCTAGTATGCACCGCAAAAGAGAGATATGTGCGTCTTGCTAAGAATCTTGAAATGAAAACGTGAGACATGGTAGATAGGAGCAATGCAAAGCCAGTTAGAGTTAAAGTGGCTGTGGGAGATAGGGTTTTTCTGAAAATAAATGTCAGGAATCAGTTGAACTATATGCTAGGTCCTAAATTTGAAGGTCCTTTCCTCATTGTGGTAGTAAAGAATGGGAATAGATTTGTTGTTCTAGATGAAAACACGGGTGTCTTGGTTGACGCATATATCTAAAATTAAAAAGACGGGTTAATGGGAATTGTATGGGTTAATTCCTGGATTGTACTGTGGTTATGATAATTGTGTTGTTTTTTCTTTCTTACTCTCTTTTTGTTTTTTTTAATGGGTTTTAAATTAGCTTAACTTGTTTTTTTTTTTTTTTAGCTAGGGAGGACATTAGTCCGTAGAGTTATACAAATCTTTAATTGTCCGAGTTCAGTTTTTGCTCTTATTTTTTGCAATACTTAGTTAAAATTAAGTGCAAAATACTGTAGAGTTTCATAGATATATGAATTTCTTTTTTATTTGTTTTTTTTTTTCATGGATCGCATCTGCGGTTAGGGACTTCATTGTTTGCATTTGGCTTTAGTAATCTGTTGTTTTGAGTTAATGGTTCGTATTCACATGACTCTGTAAATCGTGACATGGGCTAATTTCGTAGTGAGGTTACATCCGTGTGTTATTATAATATATGAATAATATTATATAAGAATACTTATGATGTAAAGTTGTCGTCTGATGCAATATCTTTGAAGATAGAGTTACAGAATAAGGTTTTGTTACTTAGGATTTTGTTTTTCGGGTATCGTACAGAATTTGTCTGATCTGTTACAGGTTTGAGTAAATCAGTTAGAGTTTAGGATAGGATTAGGAAGACTTTAATATGGCTTCCAAATTTGGGTATTTGGATTTTTCAGTTCTCATTTAGAATTAAGAGGACTGTGTCATTGGTAATTGCAGTTGTTATGATCATAGGAGCGATTGCCAGTATGCCAACTGCTGTTTTGCTGAGAACTGAGCAAAATGTCTGCACTAGATACGAAAATTATATGTCTTGTAACACAGATGTTATTCCAATAACAGTTCTTGTATAGAACATAACACTTGAAATCTTGCATTCTTGGTGATCCAAGTATGCTGAACGGCCTGTGACTGCGCAAGGCCATGGTTTCCTTCGGGGCCTGAATTCCTGGCGATCCAACTATGCTGAATGGCTTACAACTGCACAAGCCCATGTTGAATGTGGTGCCCACGGATCTTTTGCACCAAACAGATGTCTCCCAGCAACGACGGCGATTTGTAGATGTCCTGCCCGACATCTCTCCAAAACCCTGGATCTTCTCATGAATACGCAGGCGTAGAAACCTGCAGGCGTACCATAGACGGCCCCCATATCTAACTTGTATAAGTTGAGGCTCATAGAAGACATTCCGTACAGCTCTGCCACGAGGAAGTGGTTTCTTACGTAAGTTGATCGTATCAACAGTCAACTCAAAAAGGTAACTAGTCTACTCACTATGCCATATTATTACTGAACTATTAAAATTACTAGGGCAAAGGTCATATGATAAAAATGTGAAACAATTCCAAGTTGCTAACTGGAATTTCCACAATCAACCCACTATCAGTTACACTAACTCTAAGGTACTATTCATACAAATTCTTCCCAGTAAAAATTACCCAAGAAACCTACCAATATACTGAATTCATTAAAGACAATCCTAAATATCTGAGAGGTAAAATATCTTGTGAAGCTATGAGGGTTTTACCCTGATTAGCAAATACTGCTCAGTTCTCAGCAAAACAGCAGTTGGCATACTGGCAATCGCTCCTATGATCATAACAACTGCAATTACCAATGACACAGTCCTCTTAATTCTAAATGAGAACTGAAAAATCCAAATACCCAAATTTGGAAGCCATATTAAAGTCTTCCTAATCCTATCCTAAACCCTAACTGATTTACTCAAACCTGTAACAGATCAGACAAATTCTGTACGATACCCGAAAAACAAAATCCTAAGTAACAAAACCTTATTCTGTAACTCTATCTTCAAAGATATTGCATCAGACGACAACTTTACATCATAAGTATTCTTATATAATATTATTCTTATATTATAATAACACACGGATGTAACCTCACTACGAAATTAGCCCATGTCACGATTTACAGAGTCATGTGAATACGAACCATTAACTCAAAACAACAGATTACTAAATTTTGCTATGACTTTGGAGTTAGCCCTTACTGAACTTTCGATTGGACAGTTATCATATCTGGAAGAGGACGTCCAGGGGTAGGTGGAGTCTGGGTTCTCATTGGACAACAGTGAGATATGTGATGACCTGTCAGTGGCTCTCATGGTAGGTGGATTTGTGCTGACATTGGAATTTGCTGAGTCGGATGCAGAGAACTATCTGATCATGGTCCGAACACATGGAAACATTATGATAGGACATTGAACAGATGCACCGGAAGTGCCCAGATTCCGGGGCCGTATGTGCGTGTGTGTGTGCAATCTTCCATAAGATATTTATGGGAGGAACAGTTCTCTCACAGGGGAGACTGCCTCGATCTCTAATGGTGGATGTGTTTTAACCTGGTGTAGTGTTTAAAGAAAGTGCCAGTATGAAGATACGTTATTTACGGCCATATAACGTAAGTAAGAACATACAGTGACTTTGATATCTTTTCCAGACTTTAGAAGGAAAACCCCCGGTTGAAAAGCAGTGAAACTGAACGATCTCAACGTAATGAACTTGTCCATTTGTACATTTTTCTCTTTGAACATGTATGTATATTCACAATTGCAGATTTTAATATAATGATACATTTCTTTCTACAGGGATTCGAACATTGTCCTGGGAGGACGAATTATTTGGAAGTGGTGTTTATTTTACTCTTGCATACAATATAACTTTTATCGTGGTCGTTACGACCTTATTACGTTACTTGATGACAAGGGCGTTATTCACTAGTACTGCTTGGCATAAAATAGTGTCTATACTTTTTTGTGAAACAGTATTTCCTCTAGATATGTTACCCATCGATAGGGGGTGTGAATCACTCCATTTCATGACCGTAGCCTTTGCTGAGTTACTTTCGTAAAATTTGTCAATAAAGTATAGTTTTGTATATCAGTGTCTCATTTCAATAGGCCTTCGTGTAAAGATGGGTTTAGGGAAGAATTTTTTGACAAAAAGAGAAGGGATCTGCTGACCCAAGGAAGAGCCACAGCTACCAGAGACATCTCAAGAAAAGTGAGACGTTTGATTCTGTTCTTAAAACAGATATACCAAATAAAGTTGGCCGTCCTGAACCCGGGCCATTAATATATATATACATATATGTATGTATGTATGTATATATATATATATATATATATATATATATATATATATATATATATATATATATATATATATATATATATATATATATATATATATATATATATATATATATATTTACGTATTTCCCTGGGTTTATGGTATTTTACAAGCCAGCAACGAAAACTTTATTTAATTGGCCTTGGAGTTCTGACTTGCGTAAAGGGAAATCGTAAAAAAATAATAAAAAGGGGAGAATTTGGGAGCTGGAGGCTCTACTTCATAAGAAAATGTTACGTAAACACTTGAGATAAATTAAAGAATTATATTCACAAAAGAAAGCATTTGAAGGGAAAATGGATAAGTAAACTGATAAGGGGCTTGCAATGCCTGAAGATCCTTCTACTGGAGTCTTGACTAAAGGCAAGGCACAGTCCAAGATGAATCCACTGCGAGTGGGTCCCTCTGCAAGAGAGATTTACACATTACACGCCAGTAAAGGAACAATATAACACCGAATATGACTCGAGTTTGCACTGAGGGTGCCAAAGAATGACCACTTTACACTCGAACACAGAACATTGGAATGGCGCTGGATAAACTGGCACAAGGACAGAAGTGAAATGTTGGTACTCCAAGCTTTCTAAAGGGCAAATGGTCGTGACTGAAAATTCTCTACTCGCACTTTACCTTAAGGGAAGTGGGTCTCTGGTGAAGAAGAACGAGGGACGATCACACATATGGCGGTGCCCTCGAGGATGACTGGAGTCTGGAGTCAGACAGGGAGAATGAATGGTCTCTCAGCAAACTGCATCACCCGCCTGCATGTATGGCTGTCCCCTACAACTCCTCACAAGACTAACTGCTGCTACTGCTGTCTCTTCCTTTTAAGGGCTCCGGCCGCGTCATGCCCATGATGCGTCATTCGCCAGGTAGTCAGCGATTCTGTTGCTTCTTCCCCGGTCCTGCGAAGGTAAGACAATTCAGCAGCTTAATCTGCCTTTAGAAAGGCTGTTTTAAGCAGCTTGGTTGGGCTAAGCTGCCTAAGGGAGTGGCATTAAGTCTCTCTTTGCCCTTTTTTATCCGTGTCATCTCAGTATCTGTTCCAGGTAAGATAAGGACAGATTGAAATGTTGATAACCGTGCTCTGATTTCTAGGTCAAATATGATCAGCCATACGGTTCTCAATAAACAAAGGATAAATTAGGTGGGGGGGGGAGGCGCACTGTGCAGTGACTTCTTGTAAATTATAATAGCTCCCCAAGGAAGATAACATACGAGCCTTCATTAGGGCTTGTATGTTGATATCCAAGAAGTTGGCACAGCTGGTTTACTTTACTCTTCTCCCAACAAGAAATGGAAAAGCTTTTACTTTACTCTATCCCCACGCAAAATAGAAAATACTTCCAACACATTAACCCTTAAGGGACGGTATAATTTATCAATGTGCAGCACCCCAGACTAGGGAAACTTTGAGGTCGGCAAAATAAAAAAAAAATCACATCATTGGAAAGAGAATGACACGTACATTCACACTGTATAAATAAAAAAATTCTAAAAAATTTTCCCTACCTTCTGCGAGAAGTTGGAAATGACTATTTACAACCCCTTGTGGGGCCTCATTTACAAGACAATCGTAAATTTTACCAACTTATATATGTTTTTTCTAATAAATAAGTTTTTTGGATTTTGTAAAATTATTATTACTGCTCACACAATATCAAAACAGATAAGATATAAAAGCAGTAACAAATTTTTTGCATATTTGTTGTAAAATATTCACGCAAGTTTTTGAGAAGGAAGATTCAGTAACTTTTTTTTTTTACTTTTACGTGCTTTTTCTAATATTTCTTTGCAATTTTCTTTGTAAAATTACATTTACAACCAACATACTACCTAAAAGACAAAAACAAAAAACAACAGCAACCCCTTCGTATATTTACAAGGAAATTTACAAAAAGACTCATGTGAGAGAGAGAGAGAGAGAGGCAGTTCCCTCCCCCTTGAAGTCATAGGCATTACTGATACTGGTCTAACTCTCACGTCTGTATAAAAGTTGCCATTAGTGAATTTATAGCATATAGAAGTATTGGCACCTTTGTTTCGAATCATTATTACCATAACAGTGGTGTATAATTCTGCTTCACACTAAAGTGCAATCCGTCCACCTCCCCAAACCTGTTTTTCTTCACACTGAAGCTCAATCCGTCCACTAAGGGTTAATATTAAAATATTTTAACATGGCCCATTAATTTCTTCAAATTTACCGTATACGTTACTTTAAGATTACGAGGACAAGATAATTTTGAGGCAGGAGACAAAATTTAAGAATTAATTTACATATAAGTTCCTTAATTCTAAATAAACAAGGCATGCGATTAGTACAGTATGCCTTGAAGAGGTGGTGTAAATGATAAAACAGCGTTTATTTTTATAAGTGACATCCCCTTTACGTGATATTGTAATGACAACACATAATTCGCCAAACTCGACAGCTGACAGCTGACCCTTATTCTGGGGATTCTGACAGTTGTAGGGGAGCAAGAGTTATTCACGAGTTTTAATTCGCTAACTTTAAACCATTCTAATTTTATGTGTCGACTGCCCATAACTCGAGTACAGGCTATAAGTAGATACTCGCTCAATGTTATGATGGGATAAGCAGACAAAATAGAGCTCTTAGAAGGAAAGGAAAAAAAATAACAAAAGGAAAATGAACAGGATGTTACGAACGAATGAAAACGTGACCACATACGAGAGGTGGAACACGCCTCTCGGATTTTACGAAGGTGGCATTTGAAATCACAAGGGCAGGAGTTTATGACTCGCAATTCATTAAAAGAGAAAGATAAATAAATAACTAAAAGAGTAAATGATTTTGGCAGAAGAGCCAAGGGTAATAGAGTGAGGTATTTATTTTGTTATGCAGGAATTTATCGTCCTTCACCTACAAATTACGGTCTGGACTATCTCTCAGCCCCAGGGCTGGAAAAGGGAACCCAAATGGCGCGACTCCTTCAGGAAGAGCTGACACGCATGCCCTGTGCCAAGGTAGGGGAGCAAGGGCGTGCCACTTCCCACTCTGTTATTCTCAATGATTTATGCATTTTGAGGGGAATGGTATCCCGTATTTAATTGCCTCTTGTGGTGATAACTTAAGAAAAAGATTAATAGAGAATGAGAAGGGATAGAAGTTACAGAGGAACGGAAGAAGATAGTGGAGGGCCTTCGAAAGATGAAATGGTGGTACAAGTGCCAGGGGAGCTCTAGAGCTCTTTGGGAACTACCCGGAAATTCCCACGCCCGTGGTAATTCCGCTGCGAACCTCTCCTACTTGGACAGTCGTCCTCGGCCGGGGAAGCGGAGGGCCCGAGACCGGAGGGCGGCATGGAGTGCCAACTGGGCCAGCTGCTGCGACAGCTGACACAGGAGTTTTCGGCACTATTTCTACCATGATCCATCGCAGCTCTCGTAGTTCATTGGCCAAGTGAGAGATGGCAGAATCCTGACTAGCGATTGCATCGGTGACAGACTGAGGCAGAGAGGAGGTGGTCGGGGGCGGCGTGAGAGGCTTGCAGGTATCAATGACCAGCTCAGGCATGGGTTGCAAGGCCGCACCTTTAGGTGAACTTCCACTGTGGTTGAGAGGAACCGTCTCTCTTACCGACGCTGGTAGCGGTGCCAGGCCGGGAGAAGAGAGGGAGTCCTGAGTTGGATCCCTTGAATGGAGATCATGGTTGTGCTCTGGCACTGGCACTAAGGCAGAGTCAAGCACTATCAGAGGTTTCTTGTGCTCGTCGGTCAGGACGGACGGAGCTTGGCACTGCTCGGTGCATGCAAGTGGCACTGGCAAGACATTGGCATCTCCGGGAGGGAGATCTGATTGGGGCCCTGGCACTGGCAGCACTGGCACTGAGGCAGGGCCGGGCACTGGAATTGGATCGGGAACCGATCGAGGGGGCCACTGTACACCGTACTCAGGTGGCACTGCTAGGGACTGCACGTCCTGATGGTGCCCAGGGGACGCCAGTCTTGACTGAGGGAGAAGCAGGGGAGGATTACTCGCGCCCGAGGAATGAGTTGGGGAATGTGGACCCCTGGATTGTCGTGATTTCTGTGGGGACTGAAAGTTCTGTCCCAGGATGACGTCATAGTCTCCGGGGAGATGGCTTGCTACTGCAAGATTACAAATTTTTGATTGATGAGGTCTTGTGACTCTCAATTGGACTGTAGGGAGTATCATTTTAAATTGATTTACTCCCTCGATCGTGACAAGTTTTCGTCTATTGACGATAGCTCCATAGGGAACTCTGTCCCTTTGTATGAGGAAGATTTGCGCGCCCGAGTACTCGAATGCTGTGACTCGGCGTGCGGGGTGGTTGCCTCTGGGAGGGGCCACATATATGGGGCCTTCGGCGGGAGGGCCCAATGACTTGGAATTTGTGACGGCCAAGGCGACGGCCAGAATATTTGACTTATTATTGTTAGGGCATTTCACCCATGTGGGAGAATGGCCATAAACCTTGCACTTCGTGCAGAAGGTTTGGCTAAAATCTTTCCGCACTGCCCCTCTGGAGGGCGCAGGCGAGCTATTGGGTGGTTTTCTGGGAGAGAGAGGCGCTGTTTTCTTGTTTCGGCACTGTTCAGTTGAGTGCCCCATCTTTTTGCAATAATGGCAAGTTAGGGGCTTGCCTGAACTTCCATTCTTGTGGGAATTTGATCCTCCAAGGAGAGGCAGGGGATTTATCTTCCACCCCATGGATCCTTCCTGAGGGTGGTGAGTCTCCCACCTGTCTGCTATCCGGCAACACTCGGTGAGTGTTGCTGGGGCTTTTTCCACTACATGAGTGGTGAGGGCAGGAGGGGCGTAGCGCAGGAAATGTTCAAGTTTAAATTTTTTGAGTACCTCGTTGGCGCTCGTGGTTCCTTCGGACTTGAGCCATTTTGCTAACGCCCGCTCAGAATGGTACGCCCAATCGGACCAAGTCTGGCCTGCTTCTCTTGGCTGCTCTCTCCAACGTCTCCTCCACCGCTCAGGGGTAATCTCATATGCCTTTATAACCACTTGCCGTACGGCTTCCCAGTTTCCCCTATCCTCTGCCGAAAGGGCGTGGTAGGCAACGAGTGCCTTCCCTACCAGGAATTTAGTGAGAACAAGGGAGAGTTCCGTGGGGGAGAGGTTGCAGCACTCCAGGACTCATTCGGCCGTTTCAAGCCACACTTCAGCTTCTGACTCTGTCCATTTTGGCATGAACGAGTGAGCTTGGCTGAGGGTACTCATTCCCGCCGCGGGAGGGGGGTTGACGTTCTGTCGTTCTGACATCTGGAGCTCATGGGCGCACTGTCGCTCTTGATCTTCCCATTCTCTCTCTCTCTCTCTCTCCTGCCGTTCTTCCTCTCTTTCTTTCCGTTCTTTCTCTCGTTCTTGACGTTCTAACTCTTCTCGTCTCTCTTGGGCAGTTCTTTCTCTCTCTCTCTCTTCACTTTCTTTCTCCCTCGCTGCCTCTTGGGCAATTCTTTCTCTCTCTCTCTCTCTCTTCACGTTCTTTTTCCCTCTCTGCCTCTTGGGCAATTCTTTCTCTCTCTCTCTCCCTCCGCCCATTCTTTCTCTCTCTCCGCCTTGGCATAGTCCACTCGCTCTTGAACCCAGTCTCTCAGAGCTTGCCCTGATAGTCCCATGTCCTTTCCAGCGGACACGTAGAATTTGAAGTCCTCGTTTTGTTGGGCTATGGTATTAGCCATCTTGAAATAATGGTTATATGGACTGGACTCTCTAGCGAATCAAATATGTGTGAGAAGACTCAGGTTGTCTGAAAAGACTCAATTGCAGGAATCTGAAACACTCAATTGTTCAGACTGCTGGAGAATGCATCTGTCTGAATAAGACAGTTGATCAATAAGTCTGAGGAGACTTTGTTAAAGTTTAATATGTCTGGGTAAGACGTTGTTGTTCGTGGCGAACGAATTTTAATATGCATCTCAGAAGACGTAACTGGATTTTATGTCACGCTTGGACTTGACCAGCTGTGGCGTGAAATTAAGGCGTTGTTCTAACGAACTAGAATGATCAGATCAGTCCCGTAAGGACTTAATTGTGTGTGAAATACACTAATATAATGCCTCAAAAGGAGTTGATTCTGGGTTTCCCGTAGGAATTAGAAATTTTCTTGCCTTGGGCTACGTAGATTTTTCGTGGTGTCTCTTAGGACTTGGAACTTGGTTTCCCCGCAGGAATTAGAAATTCTCACCTCATGTGACGTAGAATTTTTAGTGGTCTCTTAAGACTTGGAATTTGGTTGGGAAATTCTCGCCTCATGCGATGTAGAATTTTTCATGGAGTCTCTTAGGACTTGGAAATTGGTTTTCCCGCAGGAATTAGAAATTCTCGCCTTATGCGACGTAGAATTTTTTAGGAGTCTCTTAGGACTAGAAATTACTAACGGGATAAAACGCCCCAAAAAAAATTTTGCTAAGAGAAAAAGAGGGTACACACGTGGGCAGGGGGTGGGTGGGGGGGTGAAGGTCATCTGACAATCACTGGAGTTTTTTTAGATTCTGTGTGAATGCACCCATCTATTTATAGACCGTCTGGGACGAGAGGATAACAGTAAAAATTACCTCATAATTTTCCCTAGACGCGGAGTTCAGATTTCGCTTTCTTAGCACTTAATTCGAGTTTTTAGCTAACCTGAGAGAGAGCAATGCGAGCTGATTTCGTCTTGTCCCACGTGGGAATTTACTTGCGCCTAAATAATTCGCTAATCCGAAATGCAAAGTTATATTTAACACAGAGGAATTTCTTTCGCACTATTCCTCGAAACCAAAAAAATATGGCAAAGATTTTAACACAGAGGAATTCCGCACTATTCCTCGAAGCAAAGAATGTGGTTACCACTGGTTATTTCCTAACTACCTATCCTGAAAGGCATGCATTAATGAATCTAATACAGCGGTTCTCTTCTCTCAGTGAATACATGCGTCCCTATTCCTAATTCCTAGGAACAGTCACGATTGTAAAAAAAATTTTGCTAAGATAAACACATTACTTACATGGAACTATCTTGGTCTGTGCTCTTGGTAACAAGATCGGAATTTGTCTCGCACCCAGCTTAGCTTTGCTAATAGCTGATCTGGCAAGTTGAAAATGCAATGAAGCAACAATAAAGGGGAAAATGCAACTGCTAATCGAGATCTAAGGCCAGGTCGCCATTTTTACGTATTTCCCTGGGTTTATGGTATTTTACAGGCCAGCAACGGAAACTTTATTTAATTGGCCTTGGAGTTCTGACTTGCGTAAAGGGAAATCGTAAAAAAATAAGAAAAAGGGGAGAATTTAGGAGCTGAAGGCTCTACTTCATAAGGAAATGTTACGTAAACACTTGGGATAAATTAAAGAATTATATTTACAAAAGAAAGCATTTGAAGGGAAAATGGATAAGTAAATTGGTAAAGGGCTTGCAACGCCTGAAGAGCCTTCTACTGGAGTCTTGACTAAAGGCAAGGCACAGTCCAAGATGAGTCCACTGTGAATGGGTCCCTCTGCAAGAGAGATTTACACATTACACGCCAGTAAAGGAACAATATAACACTGAATATGACTCGAGTTTGCACTGAGGGTGCCAAAGACTCGAGGAATGAATGACCACTTTACACTTGAACACAGGACATTGGAAATGGCACTGGATAAACTGGCACAAGGACAGAAGTGAAATGCTGGTACTCCAAGCTTTCTAAAGGGCAAACGGTTGTGACTGAAAAGTCTCTACTCGCACTTTACCTTAGGGGAAGCGGGTCTCTGGCGAAGAAGGACGAGGGACGATCACACGTATCGCGGTGCCCTCGAGGATGACTGGAGACTGGAGTCTGGAATCGGACAGGGAGAATGAATGGTCTCTCAGCAAACTGCATCACCCCTCCTGCATGAATGGCTTTTCCCTACAACTCCTCACAAGACTAACTGCTGCTACTGCTGTCTCTTCCTTTTAAGTGCTCCAGCCGTGTCGTGCCCGTGATGCGTCATTCATCAGGTGGCCAGTGATTCCATTGCCTCTTCCCCGGTCCTGCGAAGGTAAGACAATTCAGCAGCTTAAACTGCCTTTAGAAAGGCTGTTTTAAGCAGCTTAGTTGGGCTAAGCTGCCTAAGGGAGTGGCATTAAGTCTCCTTTCTTTGCCCTTTTTTATCCGTGTCATCTCAATATCTGTTCCAGGTAAAAGAAGGACAGATTGAAATGTTGATAACCGTGCTCTGATTTCTAAGTCAAATACAATTGGCCATGCGGTTCTCAATAAACAAAGGGTAAATTAGGTGGAGGGGGGGGAGGCCTGTTGTGCAGCAACTTCTTGTAAATTATAATATATATATATATATATATATATATATATATATATATATATATATATATATATATATATATATATATATATATGTGTATAAATTTTATAATTATGCAGCAAACGAGCTGAGAGCTGAGCTGACCATTATCATCGAGAAGCCACATGGGTCTAAGAAAACTAAAGGATCTGGGGTTTATATGATCACATGCTTCTGAGTGGATACATTTGTTTTATATCTTCAAATTGTAATGCATGAAGAAGAGCCGGTGTGTATCTCCTCAGGTATGGTTAGCGTTGTGTGTATTATAATGGCATTCACTTTCTATACTGATTGAGAAAAGACTCCAACTTCTACTTCACTTTCATCATAATTTATCAGGTTATGAAGTAAAAGCCCTACGTCCTACCCCTTCCTTTGTATCCCCTGAACTCCACATCTATCTCTTTGGCTGGGCTTGACTACCCCTTTTGTGATTTCTTCACTTTTTTGCCTGTGATGCCATTAAAGGCGAAACAGCTGTCACGACAAAAAACAAGAAATGGAAGAAGGAAGTCTGCATATTTTTCACCAGAAAAAACTAGGTCACTATGAAGATACCTGCAAGAAACTTATAGAGGCAACTAAAGCAATTGCTTTTAACTAATATATATATATGGGATATATATATATATATATATATATATATATATATATATATATATATATATATATATATTATTAAGAGTAGCAAGAATTCGCTAGAAAATTGCTCCCTTTTCTTTTTCTTCTTGCCTGCCGATCGATCGATATACATATCTGTCTATCGACTTCGCACGGTCAGAATACAGGGGATTACAACCGATTGTAGGCCACTCCCTTTAAGTAGGTCCTTTCTTCGAGGCAAAAGTGAATCTGTCTGGCTGTCCTTTACAGGCAAACCCCCCCCTGAGGGCATCAGCTGAACATGACTCAACTCCCTATGTGCTGGACGTTCCCCCTGCCCCAGAGGAGAGGGGATAAAAGCGGCAAACAAACCAAGGCTCACTCTCAGATGTGCGTTAGACGACTGGGTGTAGAGACGACACCCCAAACCACCGCCATGCTCTGGCCCAACAATGCCCTTAGCTCCTAACCACGTGGCCTTTCAAAGTATACTTTTCCTTCGTGCACTCCAACCACCAACCACGTGTTCCCTTTGATGCTGGCCTGACCGATGACCCACTCCATTTGCCTGGCGTTTCGTGAAGTTCCCACGTCTTGCCCTTTACGTTGAAGCCCCTGCATCCTGCCACATGGATGATCGCACTCACACTCAGAGATCACAAGTCATCCATGGACTGCCTTCTGCACTGGAACCAAGTCTGCCTTACGGTAAAGTGCTCTATAAAGACGTCCATTCAGTCATGCTTTTCCTCGTAACATTTACTTAATTTGAGTGCCAGTAATCACTGAATCTCTTGTCAAATGTCCGTGCTCCTCGAGTATCGGCAGTGCTAAGCCATTATTAATTCATCGAAGCCCCTTGGCACCCTCAGTGCAGCTTCGAATTCATTATTCTTTTGTCTGTTTTCATTACTGGCATATAATCTGCATATCTCTCATTTCAGAGGGATCCTCTATCGTGGAATCTTCTTGGACTGTGTCTGGAATCCCCCCAGTTTCATTCATCCCATAGGAATCCCCTTCAGGATCAGTAATTTACTTGCATTCCTCTTTCCCATACTAATGTTGTTTATGTAAATATACTCCTGTAATTTTACCCACTTGTTTACGTAATATTTTCCTTCAGTAGTAAGAGCCTTACGCTCATGTAAATTCCCCCCTTTTTTTTTGTTTTGTTTCCCTAGACCCACGAAGTCGGAATCACAAGGCTAAATTATCTGTAACTGTTGCTACCTGTCTCACAGAAAATATTTCAAACTAGATTGCCAGGAAAAACATAAAAATGGCGACCTTTTGCCTGAGATTCTCGTTTTAGCGGTTGCATCCCCCCCCCATTTGTTTTCTGCTTTTGTTTGGGTTTGCATCTGCCAAATCAGCAATTAGCAAAGCTACGCTGGGTACAAGACAATTACGAACCTTTTGTGTAAAACCAGCACACAGATCCGGAAATTCCACGTAAGTAAATTGTGTTTATTTTAGCATAGGAATTTTAAAGACATGACTGAGCCTAGGGAAAAATACTAGGGACGCATGCCAAGAAAAAAAAAAAGAGAGAGGAGAACCGCCGAAATTTAGATTTTGAAAGCCTTGCACGCAGCTTGCATGACCTTTATGATAGGATATTTAGGTATTAACAATTTCGAGGGATAGTGCAATATTTCCTCCTTCAAAATTACACAGATTCGTGATCGCAAAAGCTAGTTAGGCGGGTAGTCACATTATCCCACCTGGGATGAAGCCAGCCAGAAGCGCTGATTTTCTTTTCTCTCTCTCTCTCGCTCTGGTATAGCGAAGGTAAAGTTCCAGATAGACAAATAGATTTGAGTGGTAGGCAAGCGTGGAATTGATTTAGGTTCCCAAAAATTTTGTTCTTTTCCCACACAATTCGCATTCGGGGAAAATTACCGTCTGTGCATATATAAATTCCCCATTTCTTCGTCGCTAGGGTGGAAGTCATTCCACCCTACCTGGTGTCTAAAAATAGCGCACCGCTACTAGGGCTCGCCGTTAATTCATTGCTAGGATTTGTTTATTTACTTTTCTCTTGCTTACTTCAGGCTCATTCCAGCAAAATTTTTTTCTCTCTCTTTTTTTTGTTTTTGTTTTTGTTTTGTTTTGCGCGTGTGTTTGGGGCTATTTTTTTTTTGTGTGTGTCGTCTACTCATTAAACTAGGGGCCTTTATCATTTCAATATTCTTTGCTTACAAAAGGAAACCTCTCCCGTAAACCCACTTCGTCGGTAATTTGGAGAGACCATTTCATTTCCAATTCAGTCCCCAGTAAGCCCGCTTCGTCGGCAATTTGGTGAGACCATTTCATTTCCAATTCAGTCCCCAGTAAGCCCGCTTCGTCGGTAATTTGGTGAGACCATTTCATTTCCAATTCAGTCCCCAGTAAGCCCGCTTCGTCGGTAATTTGGAGAGACCATTTCATTTCCAATTCAGTCCCCAGTAAGCCCGCTTCGTCGGCAATTTGGTGAGACCATTTCATTTCCAATTCAGTCCCCAGTAAGCCCGCTTCGTCGGTAATTTGGTGAGACCATTTCATTTCCAATTCAGTCCCCAGTAAGCCCGCTTCGTCGGTAATTTGAGAGACCATTTCATTTCCAATTCAGTCCCCAGTAAGCCCGCTTCGTCGGCAATTTGGTGAGACCATTTCATTTCCAATTCAGTCCCCAGTAAGCCCGCTTCGTCGGCAATTTGGTGAGACCATTTCATTTCCAATCCAGTCCCCAGTAAGCCCGCTTCGTCGGCAATTTGGTGAGACCATTTCATTTCCAATTCAGTCCCCAGTAAGCCCGCTTCGTCGGCAATTTGGTGAGACCATTTCATTTCCAATTCAGTCCCCAGAAGCCCGCTTCGTCGGTAATTTGGTGAGACCATTTCATTTCCAATTCAGTCCCCAGTAAGCCCGCTTCGTCGGTAATTTGGAGACCCATTTCATTTCAATTCAGTCCCCAGTAAGCCCGCTTCGTCGGCAATTTGGTGAGACCATTTCATTTCCAATTCAGTCCCCAGTAAGCCCGCTTCGTCGGCAATTTGGTGAGACCATTTCATTTCCAATTCAGTCCCCAGTAAGCCCGCTTCGTCGGTAATTTGGAGAGCCCATTTCATTTCAATTCAGTCCCCAGTAAGCCCGCTTCGTCGGCAATTTGGTGAGACCATTTCATTTCAATTCAGTCCCCAGTAAGCCCGCTTCGTCGGTAATTTGGTGAGACCATTTCATTTCCAATTCAGTCCCCCAGTAAGCCCGCTTCGTCGGTAATTTGGTGAGACCATTTCATTTCCAATTCAGTCCCCAGTAAGCCCGCTTCGTCGGCAATTTGGTGAGACCATTTCATTTCCAATTCAGTCCCCAGTAAGCCCGCTTCGTCGGTAATTTGGTGAGACCATTTCATTTCCAATTCAGTCCCCAGTAAGCCCGCTTCGTCGGTAATTTGGTGAGACCATTTCATTTCCAATTCAGTCCCCAGTAAGCCCGCTTCGTCGGTAATTTGGTGAGACCATTTCATTTCAATTCAGTCCCCAGTAAGCCCGCTTCGTCGGTAATTTGGTGAGACCATTTCATTTCAATTCAGTCCCCAGTAAGCCCACTTCGTCGGTAATTTGGAGAGACCATTTCATTTCCAATTCAGTCCCCAGTAAGCCCGCTTCGTCGGTAATTTGGTGAGACCATTTCATTTCCAATTCAGTCCCCAGTAAGCCCGCTTCGTCGGCAATTTGGTGAGACCATTTCATTTCCAATTCAGTCCCCAGTAAGCCCGCTTCGTCGGTAATTTGAAGAGACCATTTCATTTCCAATTCAGTCCCCAGTAAGCCCGCTTCGTCGGTGATTTGGTGAGACCATTTCATTTCCAATTCAGTCCCCAATAAGCCCGCTTCGTCGGTAATTTGGTAAGACCATTTCATTTCCAATTCAGTCCCCAGTAAGCCCGCTTCGTCGGTAATTTGGTGAGACCATTTCATTTCCAATTCAGTCCCCAATAAGCCCGCTTCGTCGGTAAACTGGGAGACCAATCATTCGTTAACCGTCGTCCCCAAATCAAACCCGTTTTGTCGGTACCTTGGGAGACCAAAGAATTCCAGTTCCTAAGAGTTCGAAAACCCTTCATACTGTAAAGTCACCGCCAGTCTCTGTTAGAAATTTGCGTGCATTCATTATACCCGGACAACTCCTTCCTACGGCCTGGGAAAATTTTGTGTATCACTTGAGTCGACCCCACCTGGAAAATGTCACCAAAATCTCAGCAGAGCGAGGACTTTAAGTTCTTCATATACTCCGGGAAGGAACTCGGCCTTTCCGGGAAAGATCTAAAAGACTGGGTACAGGAGAGGATGGATGCGATAAAGGCAGAACGGGAGGCAGCAAGATTAGTAAAAGAGGCAGAACGGGAGGCAGCAAGATTAGAAAGAGAGGCAGAATGGGAGGCAGGGAGATTGGAAAGAGGCGGAACGGGAGGCAGCGAGATTAGAGAGGGAGGCCCTAGAGAGAAGAGAGGAGGCAGTGAGAAAAGAAAAGGAGGCAGAAAGAATCCCCCCTACCCGCTCCCGCCTCGGGGATGAGCGCCCTCAGCCAGGCCCACTCGTTTATGCCCAAGTGGACCGAAGCTGAACCGGAAGTATGGCTCGACAGAGCCGAAAAGGTCCTGGAATGTTGCATTCTCTCCCCCACCGAACTCTCTCTAGTATTAACTAAATTCCTCGGTGGGAAGGCACGGATTGCCTACAACGCCTTACCTGCGGCCGACCAAGAGGACTGGGACGTTGTGCGCCAAACCATCACAAAGGCGTATGAGATAACGCCTGAATGCTGGAGGAGGCGCTGGAGAGGGTAAGTAAAGGAAGTCGGCCAAACTTGGGCAGATTGGGCCTACCAGTCGGAGCGAGCCCATGCGAAGAGGTTTGAATCCGTGGGAGCCAAGACCCTTGCAGACTCCAAAGAGCAAGTGAAGATAGAGCACTTCTTGCTCTACTCACCTCCCGCCCTCGCCATGCACATAGGGGAGAAGGAGCCTACGAAATTGGTGGAATGCTGTCGCATCGCCGACTCCTGGGATACTCATCACACCCAGGAGAGCTCCCTGCAGCGCAGAATTAATCCCCCCACCTGCCTTTCAGGTGCCCCTCCGCCGAAGAATGGGCAGTCACAGAAACCCATTGTATGCGGGTTCTGTCAAAAGATCGGGCATTCCAAAGAGCAATGCCGAAATAAATCCATAGAGCCTCTTTCTCCCGGAAAACCAATTAATAAGTCGCCTGCACCCTCAGCAGGGGCTGTGCGAAGAGATTTCAGCCAAACCTTTTGCACGGCGTGCAACGTTTATGGCCACTCTCCCTCATGGGCAAAATGCCCTAGAAATAATAAGTCCGGTAATCCTGCCGTCGCCCTGGCAGTTACGAATCCTGATTCCTTAGGCTCTCCAGCCGAGGGTCCTATATATGTGGCACCTCCTCGAGGTAGATACCCAGCACGCCAGGTCAAGGCATTTGACGACTCTGGCGTGCAAATTTCCCTCATAAGGAAAGACAAAGTTCCCTATGGAGCTATAATTAATCGACACAAACTCGTCACAATTGAGGGTATCAACGCATTCAAAATGATACTCCCTACTGTCCAAGTGAGAGTCACAAGACCTCATATATCTAAAATTTGCAATCTTGCAGTAGCAAGCTATCTTCCCAGAGGTTATGACATCCTCCTGGGACAGGACTTCCAGTCCCCATTTAAGTTGCCACAATCCCTGCCAGTGCCAGGGCCCCAATCAGATCTCCCTCCAGGAGATTCCAAAATCGATCACAAATCTCTGCCAGTGCCACTTGCATGCACTGAGCCATGCCAAGCTCCGTCCGTAACAGACGATGAGCAAATTCCAAAGTAAATAATAGTGCCTGCCCCTGCCTTAGTGCCAGTGCCAGAGCACGCCCACGATCTCCATTCAAGAGATCCCAATAAGGACCCACCTCACTTCTCCCGGCTTGGCTCCGCTACCAGTGCCGGTAAGGGAGACGGATCCTGCCGACCACAGCGGAAGCTCACCTAAAGGTGCGGCCTCGCAACCCGTGCCTGAGCCGGTCATCCCTACCTGGGAGCCCCTCACGCCCCTCCCCAACCACTTCCTCTCTGTCTCAGTCCTCCGCAGACACAGCAGTGAGTAATGATTCTGCCGTGGTTCAAATGGCCGATGAACTCAAGGAACTGCGACAGATCGGGATAGAGCTTGCAAAGAAGGTCCCTGCGTCAGCCACCAAGGAAGCCGACACAGGTGGCACTCCAATACCCTCCCCGGGCTCGGTTCCACCGCTTCCCCGGCCAAGACAAACCATCAAAGTCAGAAGGGTCCATGGGGAAAATACCACGAACGTTAATTATTCCAGTTAGCTTCAAGAGAGCTCCCATGCTCTTCTGGCACCCGTGCCAACCTGGCCCAGTGCCATCATTTTATCCTATGAAGACTTTGGCACCTCTATCCAGAAGAGGGTGTCAGGGCCCTTCAGTATTCGTTTCTCTCTCTCTCTCTCTCTCTCTCTCTCTCTCTCTCTCTCTTATAAAGATGTCCTTTATTCTTCCCCAAACCTTTCCCTTCCTTACTTTTGATTATCAATCACATTTATTTTATGCCTTACCCAGGTCTTCATTTTACCTGGGTCACTTCTGCTCCTGCAGAGTGCCATGACAGATATGCCGACACTAAGCCCTACAACTCCCCATTCATGCCTACCGCAGCATGATGCATTTAAAATGCTATATGCCATCGCCATTAGTTATTATTACATAAGTGCCAATTTGGCACAGTGACATTATTGCAGATTCTGGCAAAATGATCCTACCAGAGGGGTCACGCCGTCTGGTTATCCTTGCGGCAGTCGTGGGCCAAGAATAATCCTAGCTGTTTACTATAGGCTAAGGAATGTAACGTGAGTATATTTGATCAACATCTACTGTAGTTACAAAAATTTATGTTTAATTTGTGTTTGCCATTTATTCTTTCGTTATTCATTTATACCTCCTGCACTTAGATGAGTGCCACAAGGCACTTATAAAATCAGTGCCACCTTTGTAATACAAGGGGCGTGGCCCGCTATCCAGAAGGTGGAGGCACGTCCCCTTGCCTTCTTGTAATTTCAGGAACTTCATTCCCCCCACCCCTTTTTTTTCCTTTGCTTCCTTATCTTAAAAGTCTAACATAAAGTACCCATAGTAGAGTAAAAATGGTGAACCCTTAAAATGATTAAATAAAACTTAAGCTGAAATAATTTTACTTCCCTTTGATTACCCACTTTTCAGGCACTTTTTATTTTATAAGAGTGTCATGAGATTCGGTGCCAAGTCTGGCACGGGTCTACCAACTGACGTAAATTACGATGTCAATTGAACTCAAGTATATTTCGTCATTTCAATGCTGTTTGAAAGGCAAACTAACCGCATGCATTTAGGGGATATCTAGAATTAAGTAACCATGTATTCTAATTCTTGAACATTAACCTTTCTTTTCATTTGTTTGCCACAAGCCTCATATACCGTGGTCTTATAATCCTAATTAATTCACATTGTTCGTGTCACTTTATAAAGTTATCAATGTGTAACCAAATCCAAAGTAATTACTCTTTGCAAGTGTTGAAAATTTCCTTATGTCCTGTTAAAGTAATTTGTTCCAGTATGGTATCAACAGTAGTGCCACAGAGTTTTATAGATACTTTAGTAGTAAAGTCCATTGCAAGGCAGAATGTAGAGTAAAGTAAAGAATTTTCCGTGCATTCTTGCGTATTTCGATGTTCACACCCGAATGAAGGTGTGTACATCATCTTGTGTGGGGAGCTATTAAGAGTAGCAAGAATTCGCTAGAAAATTGCTCCCTTTTCTTTTGCTTCTTACCTGCCGAACGATCGATACACATATCTGTCTATCGACTTCGCACGGTCAGAATACAGGGGATTGCAACCGATTGTAGGCCACTCCCTTTAAGTAGGTCCTTTCTTCGATGCAAAAGTGAATCTGTCTGGCTGTCCTTTACAGGCAAACCCCCCTGCTGAGGGCATCAGCTGAACATGACTCAACTCCTATGTGCTGGACGTGTCCCCTGCCCCAGAGGAGAGGGGATAAAAGCGACAAACAGACCAAGGCTCGCTCTCAGATGTGCGGACGACGACTGGGTGTAAAGACAACACCCCAAACCACCGCCATGCCCTGGCCCAACGATGCCCTTAGCTCCTAACCACGTGGCCTTTCAAAGTATACTTTTCCTTCGAGCACTCCAACCACCAACCACGTGTTCCCTTTGATGCTGGCCTGACCAATGACCCACTCCATTTGCTTGGCGTTTTGTGAAGTTCCCATATCGTGCCCTTTACGTTGAAGCCCCTGCATCCTACCACGTGGAAGATCGCACTCGCACTCGGAAATCGCAAGTCATCCACGGACCGCCTTCTGCGCTGGAACCAAACCTGCCTTATGGTAAAGTGCTCTGTAAAGACGTCCATTCAGTCACGCTTTTCCTCGTAACATTTACTTAATTTGAGTGCCAGTAATCACCGAATCTCTTGTCAAATGTCCGTGCTCCTCGAGTGTCGGCAGTGCTAAGCCATTATTAATTCATCGAAGCCCCTTTGGACCCCTCAGTGCAGCTTCAATTCATTATTCTTTTGTCTGTTTTCATTACTGGCATATAATTTGCATATCTCTCATTTCAGAGGGACCCTCTATCGTGGAATCTTCTTGGACTGTGTCTGGAATCCCCCCAGTTTCATTCATCCCATAGGAATCCCCTTCAGGATCAATAATTTACTTGCATTCCTCTTTCCCACACTAATGTTGTTTATGTGAATATACTCCTGTAAGTTTACCCACGTGTTAACGTAATATTTTCCTTCAGTAGTAAGAGCCTTATGCTCATATGAATTCCCCCTTTTTTTTCCTCTTATTTTGTGTTTCCCTGGACCCACGAAGTCGGAATCACAAGGCTAAATTATCTGTAACTGTTGCTACCTGTATCACAGAAAATATTTCAAACTAGATTGCCAGGAAAAACATAAAAATATATATAAATATACATATATATATATATATATATATATATATATATATATATGATATATATATATATGTATATATATATATAATATATATATATATATATATATATATATATATATATATATATATATATATATATATATATATAATATACTCTCATATATATATATACATATATATATACATACATACATACATACATACATACATACATACATACATACACACACACACACACACACACACACATATATATATATATATATATATATATATATATATATATATATATATATATATATATATATATATATATATATATATATATATATATATATATATACATACATAAATATATATACATACATAAATATATATATATATATATATATATATATATATATATATATATATATATATATACATATATAAATATATATATATATATATATATATATATATATATATATATATATATACAGAACCTCAACGTATTAAAGCACAATGGTTTATTCAGCCTACAAGAAAGTTATAAAAACAATACACATTAAACAAAGTTCTTAGAAATCTTAGATCTAGATACAGACCAATTGTGAATCAATTCCTCTTGGAGCAATAAATTTTATCACAACATTTTGTAAAATCCGGCCCTACCTTTTAAAGTTATCTAGGTAGTAGATTAACTTATATTCTAGACAAAAAATATGACAATGACAGGAGGTAAAAGTCATAATCAAAAGAAGAATACGCAGTAGTTCGGTTTTCCTTTTCTTAACACTTTGAAATTCTCTGTAAAAAAAGTGTGTTGAGTCGTTAAATGAAAGTAAAGCCTGAGAGCATGAGTAGGTGGCCAACCAAAACCACGTATTTCTATTGATTCGCGTTCGCTAGATTTGTTATTTGTTATTATTCGTGATAACAAGATATTGCTTTATCCATTTTGCCCACAGGATTTCATTACTGATCATATTTTGCGATACAAGACGTTTTCAGATAGAAAAAAATAAATAAGTCACCTTGGTAAACCAAAACGAACTTGGTACGAAACCCACCACTTAAAAGACACAAAAGTCACTAACGCGTTTTCGGATTGTGCTCAATTTCCTCAAGAGAAATATGTACCGGTTACAGCAAGAGGAAGCTGGTTACACCAACAGACGACAGCTGTGTCTCTAGCCACACTTGTTGATGGGGTCCCCTCTATGATCTATAAAACCTGAATTGAAAAAATGAATGCTTCACTGAGCTCAGAACTCAAACATACTCACAATAGCTGATGACGCTAGATTTCAAAGAAAACTTGAAATCGCTATTTTACATTAACCGAATTCACGGAAACATTTTGCAATAATTTTTTTTATATATATATTCCTTGGGTAAACTGTAAATCTTGAGCCTTCCGTCAAATAACGTCCTTGACTTAAATGGTGCCACCGTTAAATAAGCTGTCATCATTAGAGAGAGAGAGCATTAAGTCGTCTCTAAATTTAAACTTTTTTTTTTTTAGACACCATAACTTCAGCTGAAATGTCAATAAAATCAAAAGCAACGTGTACCCGTTTTATAATTATTATTATTATTATTATTATTATTATTATTATTATTATTATTATTATTATTATTATTATTATTATTATTAAGGACAGTTCACGCTCGTTTAGACTGACCATTGCCCAGCCCTGTGGTCCAGTTAATAACACCCCTAATGTAAGGACTTGCCCTGTCGACTATTTCTTATATTGCCGTCACTTTTAAAACATGGGCCATTATTCATAGTTATCAAATCAAATATCAACCATAACTAGCATACTAGGCAGCTAGAATTAAACGCAGAAAAAGATTATGATACAAGCGAGTATACACCATTTAGTAAAAAATATATTCAGTAATACGGAGATGGGGGTTGGGGACGACGGAAGAGAGAGAGAGAGAGAGAGAGAGAGAGAGAGAGAGAGAGAGAGAGAGAGACCTTGTCTTCTTATCGCACACCTGCGAAACCGACTACAATGGCCCAATATACAACGTGACTAATATACTTTCAAGAGGAAACTCGCCCATGCTGCTACTTTTCTCGATAGATCTGGAAATCGAATGGACGCGGATTCTTTAGTTATGAAGAGAGAAAGAGAGAGAGAGAGAGAGAGAGAGAGAGAGAGAGAGAGAGAGAGAGAGCGCGCAAATATCACCGCATTAGTAGGGGCAAAATCTTGGTTGGGGGGGAGTCAGTAAACGCAGTAGTCTTTCGAAGATCAAGGATAATGTGAGGGACTGAAGTCCTTATTGGCTAGCCAAAGATGAAATGAAGTAGGCCTCGTCCTTAAAAAATTAAGGGAAATTAAACCAATTTCTGTAAATACGCAAATGTGAGCACGAAAGTCAAATTCAAAAAGGGAAGAAGATTAAGAATTGTACTATTTCGAAATTTACATAGACTATGTCCAAAGAAATGCGGCTGACAGCGCCGAAAATTCCAAAGACCTCGGATGCTATATGTATATATATATATATATATATATATATATATATATATATATATATATATATATATATATATATATATATATATATATATATATATATATATATATATATATATATATATATATATATATATATATATATATATATATATATATTGTAATGAACTGCAGTCAGTTCAGCAGGTTCTTTAAAACAAAAATATCAGGACTGGAATGACTGGCAGAAATTGAGACAGACAACGGGGAAAGGGGAACAACGAAACGAGAAGAATAACCTTAATAATAGTTTATTAACATTAAGATATGTACATATTTACAAATGAGTCAAGTCTGGTAAAAAATTAATAAATGAACATACAACATCAGACAATCAAAGAGTCAGTCAAATAAAGATGTAGCAAAATTAGTTACTTTAAAATAAAACAACCACACAAGCAAAACGTAACAAATACCATATAAAAGTGAACAGCACTTCAGCTACATCAAGAGAACAAACATTCCAGACAGCATAATGATTACAATTAGCATCAATTAACATAATGCTATAACCAAAAATCCAACTAACTGGAAAAATCATTAAAGCAGCACAAATAAACCAAATTATCTTAAATACCAATTACACTGATAATACATAAACATCTGTAATGACAATTAACAAGCCTCCTACAGATAATACATAAACATCTACCCAGAGATGTCAAGACCACTAAACAAGGGTCACAGAGGATGACCGTCAAAGGTCGTCGAGGATGACCACCAAACAACTGCCGTGAAGTCGTCAAAACCGCCCCATGACAGCAAACAGGAACATCTCCATGAAACACAGACGTTCGCGCAGAGTCGATGCGACAACCAAATTGCTGTCCCAGAGGAATACCTTCTATCCACATCCTCGAAACTGTAGGGGCCAACAGGTAACAACTACCTGTCCATGCTGCTATGCTGTCTGGACCCTGACTCGATGATTACCCAGACTTGACTGTCGCTACCAAAGCGAACACAACAGACATAAACTCTGTATACAGGAAAATAATCACCACTGGGAAAAGGAATGCACCCACAACAAGGAAACAATTGTTCCATAAACGAAACAGGCACTAAGGACAATATATATATATATATATATATATATATATATATATATATATATATATATATATATATATATATATATATATATATATATATATATATATATATAAATATATATATATATATATATATATATATATATATATATATATATATATATATATATATATATATATATATATATATATATATATATATACATATAAATATATATATATATATATATATATATATATATTTATATTTTTTTTTTTAAGTTTTCTGTATAACCAAAGCCAAAAGACATCGAATTTGTTTTTTTACAGAAAAGAAATCTAAAAATATGGATGAGGTATCATTCCCTAAATTACATGATGATTGCATGCAATATCAAAATGCATTATTAATTAATCACATTATTTTTAAAAAGACTGAAGTGTGAGTAGTTGCCGTAAAGAACCTGTTGGCAAAGAGACTGATTCGAGCTGCTGTGATGGGTTGTGAAACTTGATTAATCTTCTCGTTGAAGGAAACAAATTATTTCTCACTCTAAGAAATGTATGTATTGTAGAGGTTGATTATTTTTTTATTTCTACTCATTCCATGAACGAATACTGTTATGTAAAAGACTACATGTGTTAATTGTTTTTACTCCTCATGGAAAATTTTTTGAAGGTAAGAAACTCAAAGATCGAAAGAAACTGACATCAGGTGAAGCATAAAAGTAAAGAGGTTTGCAAAAGAAACGAGCAGGATAAAGTTACTGCTACTTTATTGGTGACCCAGGCGGTTTATATAGCGGCAGACTGGCATCACGCCGCGGAATACAATGAGAACAAGGGTGACCTGAGGTCGATAACAATTAACAATAAATACAGTGAACGAATACACTTTGAGTTATACAAATGGACAGAAATTGAGTTGAATACAATCTGATACCTGAGAAAAAGGAATACATGATATACAAATTGGAGACAGGTAAATAATCATATACATAGTTTAAATGATTGGATCTACGTGACCCGCCAATCCCCGTGCAGCGAATCGTAGAGGCAAAAAAAAGGGGTTGTCACCATAGAAAACCCGCTCAGCGGGGACTTTAGGAGTCGATGTCGAGGAGGCGCTTTCGACCAACGTCAACTGCCAGCCCGAAGTGGGCAAGGAAATCCGCACCCAGGAGCAGGGTCCTTATGTCTGCGACGACGAAGTCCCAGGCATACCTCCGGCCAAGGATGGAGATCGACAGGAGCCTGATGTCGTACGAGAGGATGGGGGACCCGTTGGCGGCCGCCAGGAAGGCAGCCAGGTCCGGTGAACGCTTGCGGTCCTCTCTGGACAGCGGGAAGATTGATCTAACGGCCCCTGTGTCGACCAACATCACCCTGCCAGAGACGGTGTCACAGACGTGGAAGCCTAATGGCTCTAGGCCCCTGGGTTCTTCTGCTGCCATGGAGGCCTGTCCTACTGGTCGCCGCCTCTCCCGTTTTTTGGATGGGTGAATGAACATGGTGGTTGGCAGTTCCGGGCGTCTTGCCGTACCGCCTGTGGCAGTAGCAAGGGCCCGGTGGATTCCACCTGTTGTGAGACAGTGGACGCCTCATGGTGACGGCGCTTATCTCCTCCTCAGCGCCCTCCTCCTGTTGGATGGCACTGATGGGGTGTGCGGGCGCTGGTGCCCGCTTCGTAGCCTTTACGGAATCAGTTAGCTGCTGCCCCCTCGAGGGGCATGGCGTAGGGCTTGGGGATCTGAGTGCGGACCTCCGGGAGGAGCTGACGGAGGAGCAGCTCCTGCAACAGGTTTATTTCGGATTGCTTTACGCTGCCATCGGTGTCGGGGAGGATGAGGTCATGTATCATGCCCCATGACTCCATGACGCTCTGATCCTGCCGCGGGCTGACGGCGAGGTCAAGGGCGCGGGCAGCCCGCTCGGCGACCGGTAGGGAGCAGGTCTCGAAGAGGGACTTCTTTAGGAGGTGGTAGGTGAGGGGGCATGCGGCGGACACCCACGGTATGAGTTTCTTGTAGATCTCCTCCGGCAGGGCATTGAGTACTATGTCAGCTTGCAGTACCACGTCGTTGAGTTCCGCCAGCCTGAATTGACTCTCGACCCTGTATAGTCACGCTGACGGGTTCCCCTGAGTGAAAGGCGGTAGCTTTATGGCAAGGGCGTCTTTTGCTTGTCCTGCCAGCCAGGGCCCCAGGCAGGGAAGCGTGCAGGGCGCGGGCAGCGGTGTGGAGGAGCACGAGAGCCTCGGCACGTGGGTGGGCGCGGGTGATATGGGTGGGAGGTAGACATCTGAATCCGCGAGGTTAGCGGTTAACTGAACGAGGGAGGGAATGTCCATGTCCATGCTCGCTCTAGCCCTCTTAATTGGAGTGGGATACTCGCGTCAAAACGAGCTTGGAAGCACACTGTGTGAGTCCGCTAATGACGCTGGTGATTTGCCGACGAGAGTCAGCACGTCCGAATGCTGGTTACAGCGCCATTGTAAGTCTGCTAGGGAAGTGGGTAGTTCCTGGAGCCAAGACTGAGTCGCCGTGTGAGTTCGCTAATAGTTGAATCCTTGGTTTGGTAGACATTCGTACCCAACTGAAGGTGCAAAATGTCAACTTGGGCGGGGAGCTGAAATATCTTCCCAAGTGTCCAAGCCACCAAACACTAAATTTAAAGCTGAAAAATAAAACAGTGCATTTTAGCACTACCTGACAAGGAAAGGCAAAAGGAATATTGGTCCCTCCATTAATCCATTAATTGTACTCTGTATATATCTCCAACTTTCTCTTCTCGAACCTATGATGCTGCAGAGCCCTTTGTTTACCGACACAAGATTGTGAGGAGATTAAGTATGGCTGGAGGCAGAATAGATCCGGCGATGCAGATTAAGAGGAAAAAAAACACCTGGTATGAACCTCTGGTACTGAGTCATAAATGATGCGCATGCATAGGAAAATGACACTAACCCCCTCTACCTGTGGATGGCCTCCTAAATCCTGACCGAAGTCATATAAGGGCCTCACCAAAGGAACAAGTGTGAGAGACATAGCTGGACCCAAGTGAGACACATCTCCCTCAACTTCCCGCCTCCTTCAGAGAGTCATGCCCTACCACGTGGTCCTATCTCGTAGGGACCCTTAGTATTCTTATCAGTGAATCCCTTAGCCCTCCTCTGCCGCCATTATCCTTACTGAAGCCACTTCTCCTAGAAGGTAAAGTGATCTGTTGCAAAGGTTCTTCCAGTCAGTCACACTGTTTCAATTCTCGTACTAAACTTCCTATTTTCATTTCCAAGTGCCAGTATTTCCATATCAACCTTGCCTTGTTAGGGCAGTGTTACATAAATGCCCATGTTTCATTAATTACATAGAATCGTATTTTCAGGACTTCTTTGGCACCCTCTGTGCTCGCCTTGCCGTGTGCATATTTTACTGTGTCCTTACTGGCTTCTAATTCGTAAATCCCTCTGTCTACAGAGGGTTTCTTAGCCGTGGAAATCTCTCTTGACTGTGCCTTAGTGTTCCCGATTATAATTAAACTCTCAGGACTTGCCTACCTGACTAGTTCATTTCATTTTCTAATAGTTCTTTTCCTGTAAATATACATACTGTTAAACTTACCCTAACATGTTTGCTTACAACTTCCTTTTGAGTAGAGCCCTCAACTCAGTTAAATCCCCCCTTTCCCCTTTTTTACGATTTCATGAATCAACAGCAGTCAGTTTTATACAAATATCAAGGTAAGTAACGAAACCATTCATTTAGTCTATAACTAGTTATGATAATCATTCTTCAGGGTTAAACTGTCTTCTTCTTCTTTCTTCTTGTATATATATATATATATATATATATATATATATATATATATATATATATATATATATATATATATATATATATATATATATATATATATATATATATATATATATATATATATATATATATATATATATATATATATATATATATATATATATATATATATATATATATATATATATATATATATATTATATATATATATATATATATATATATATATATATATATATATATATATATATATATATATATATATATATATATATATATATATATATATATATATATATATATATATATATATATATATATATATATATATATATATATATATATATATATATATATATATATATATATATATATATATATATATATATATATATATATATATATATATATATATATATATATATATATATATATTATATATATATATATATATATATATATATATATATATATATATATATATATATATATATATATATATGTGTATATATATATATATATATATATATATATATATATTATAATGAAGTAACATAAATTCATTTCTTGCATACCCATTTATTTAAATTTAAGTACATTTATTATTAGTTGTGTCCAGTTTTAAAATTTTTGTTTTCGTTTGTCATTTGACTCTTGAAGGCTGGACTTGGGTATTTTCACCTCCCCTCAACGGTTGTTTTGCGTTAATAGATACATCACCCATGTAAGAATGTTTCTATTTTCATGCTTGTTGGTGATGGTCTGGCCGTTTGCCGCCCGCTGCCCACTCCACCCGAAATTGACGTGGAGTCTTTGGATGTTGCCTCCAGTTTCAGTGTACATCGGTCCCGCTTTAGAGGATGTTTAGCACCTTTTTTTTTTGAAGGCAGATATTTAAGATTTACGTCTATGACACTTCCTTGGCACCCCTTCTGCTTGTTTGGAGACGAATATTGGTGGTGCAAACTACTTTGCCACCCTATGAGCCGTGTGCTGTGTTGGCATCTTTATTTATTGACTCTGGTCGTAGGTGGCACCCCTACCTTTATGCCAAGCATTACTCTTGTGCCCTGCCAAGTGTCCTGTGTGGTGTTGCTACACCTTTCGTCTGCCCTCCCCTTCAGCCTGCTAACATCCTAGGATCGTTACGGGGCCTCCCAGCACCGAAGAAAAGCGTAAGATCCACTTAATTGTGTTTAGAAGCTCTTCTTACCTTTTTCTTTTTTCGGACGCTCTGTGTATGCCGTTTTAAGTGTGGACTGGAATCAAGGACGATGCTCCACTGTAGCACTCAGCTGCTTATATTTATGAAAGGACGATTTATCAATCGACAGTGTATTCGTGTATATATATATATTTCTCCAGTTTGGATTAGAATAGGTTTAAAATATTTTTTTTAATTCTATTTCGTTAATAGTTTAATTAGGCTTAAGGATATTTTCTATTCTGTTTCCCCTTCTATGGTGTGTTAGCGTAATTTATGCCCAAGTGCAATTGTTGTTTTTTCTACCTTCTTATTCCTGTCCCTTTATCTTGAGTAAAAGTTAGCTAGGTGAATGGTGGTTGCGTTTGTGTAATGTTTTGCGAATGTGTCTTTTCCTCCCTCGTTCCAGTTTTCAAGGGGAGTTTCTTTGTAGTTTAAGTTGGGTTGTTGTAATAAACGTGTTAGTTAATTCGCCTAGTGTGTTCTTGACCTACTCCTTTTTGAGATTTTTGCCCTGAATTGTTTATCTGACAGTGGCCTACCGAGTATCATACTGGTACGAGCTAATAATCAGGAAATAAGAACCTGAGCGTACCGAGAACCCATGAGATCTGTGGTCCCTTACAGTATATATATATATATATATATATATATATATATATATATATATATATATATATATATATATATGTATGTATATATAATATATATATATATATATATATATATATATATATATATATATATATATAAATATATATATATATATATATATATATATATATATATATATATATATATATATAAATATATATATATATAAATATATTTATATATATGTA
>NC_089793.1:49174780-49189780 GCF_040412425.1 Macrobrachium rosenbergii
TAACTCTCAACAAAATAGCAATTGACGTAATGGCAATCGCTCCCATGATCATAACAATTACAATTACTCACAATACAGCTCCCTTAATTTAAAAAAAAAGAAACTGGAAAAAAAAAATCCAAACACTCAAATACGATCTCCCAACCCGAAAAAAAAGATCAGACTTGTTCGGTCCGATATACTAAATACCTCCCCAAAAAAAAAAAAATCTAAACAACAAAGATATTGCGTCAGATGATAAAATACATCATAACACAATACACAACACACTAACACACGGGTCAAATCTCGTATGAAACTAGCCCATGTCTCAACTTCTAAAATCATTCGAAAACAAATGACTAAGAACTTCAACATCCAAAATGAACAAGAGACAAAAAAAAATAAATATCATATATATATACAAACATCAACCCACTTATCCTCTAACTATATACAAACGTTCCATTACATCCCAACTTTCTTTAACTTCGAAATATGGGTCAATTTCGTCACTCCAGTGTTTACATCTTTAACTACAAATCTATTCCCTCTTTTGATCTCTACAATCTCAAAAGGTCCGTGGAACTTCGGACTTAATTTATAATTCAGATCATTCCGAACATTCACTTTAACAAACACTCTATCACCCATCGAAAAAGCTACTCCCCTCGATTTCGCGTTACTTTTCTCTACCATTGCACGCGAACTAAGTTCAAGTTCTTTACTGATACGTGCAAATCTTTCTCTCGCTGTATTTATCAATGAAGTGACCGTAACATCACCCTGAACTCGCTCTGGTAACAAATCAAAAGGTCCTTTCAACTTGTATCCATACAAAGCTTCTGCTGGAGATATCTTAATTGTGTCATTCATCATAGTATTGATACTATATCGCACTTCATCCAAAGATCTGTCCCAATGTGTATCGGAACCTCCCACCGTCATGCGCAAAGCTTCGATTACTTTCCGATTCGCCCTCTCACACAACCCATTTGCTTCAGGTCTATACGGGATTATAGATACTTTCTTTATCCCCAACAAATTAGCAAGACCGTCTAAAGTCTTATTAATAAACTCCCTACCATTGTCTGTGATCAGACATTCAGGAACACCATATCGACAAATTATCCCCTTAAAAAACGCTATAGCAACTTCCTCAGCTGATTTGTATTTCAGTGGGAAAATCTCGACAAAGCGAGTCAACTCATCAACAACTACTAATAAATGTCTATAACCATAAGCGGACTCTGAGAAGTTACCCAGAATATCCATATGCACACTCTGAAACGGCCTATGTGGTATGGGATATGAACCCAAACGACACGACACTGTCGTCGCTGGCTTATTCGCATTGCAAATAGCGCACTTCTTCACAAAGGCTTCTACTGCGGAAAACATATTTTTCCAAAAGAACTTTGACCTGACGTTTTCATACGTCTTGTCTACACCCAAATGAGGAGAACCAAATTTACAATGTACAATGTCTAGAACTTGTGGTACTAGACTCTCTGGCACGATGATTTGTGTAATCTCACCCATGCTTCGAGTACTTCAAAAAGTTATACTTAACTTTTCTCACCAATAAATTATTCTCCAACTCTAGACCAGAAAAAGGCAACTTATACCCTTTCTTCGGTGAAACTCCCTTAAGAAATGCCTTAGCATCTGACAACAATTTATCTTCATCTTGCTTTTGTTCCAGCAAGCCTATGTCCCAAGTGACATTTTCACCCGTAATATAACACACTGCGTTACTCTCACTATCACGAATAACAATCTCTCCCGAGACTGCCGACTCACTATTTCTCCCCGAAGTATGCACTGTAGGAACGTGTATGTCCTCTACATGCGATCTCTCAGAACTACTAATATCAGAGACATTAGACACCAAATATTTACTCTCTTCACCCACACAGGATTCGGTGTGTATTTCCTCATCCTCGACCGGAAAATATCTGCTCAATGCATCTGCAACTACATTATGCTTACCTTCAATGTATTTGAGGTTTGCATCAAAATCTCTCAATGTTAGGAACCAACGTGCTCTCTTGGGCGACAAATTTGGCTTATTAAAAGCTCTAACAACGGTTGATGATCTGTAAAAATCTCAACTTTATTTCCCAACAACAACATCTTAAAATGAACAAGGCTAGAGACGACTGCGAAAGCCTCCTTGTCCACAACTGACATCAGCCTTTCGTTACTACCACGCGTTTTGAACTTTCTGCTATAAAAAGCAATTGGGTGTAATTTCCCCTCAAATTTCTGCATCAAACACGCACCTATACCTTCCTGACTCGCGTCAGTCACTAAGGTGAACGGTTGACTAAAATCTGGAAACTTCAAAATTGGTGGGTTCACCAAAGCGTTCTTAAGCTTCTCAAAAGCTAATTGTTGACTATCACCCCAAACAAACTTAACGTCTTCTCGTAACAAATCTGTCAATGGCGACGCTATTGTAGAAAAATTCCGCACAAAACGGCGAAAGAAACCCGACATACCTAGGAACGAACGAATCTGTTTCCTGGTTTTGGGAACTGGAAAATTCACAATGGCTTTAACTTTCTCATCATTCACTCTAACTCCTCTTTAGAGATAACATGTCCTAAATAGACAATTTTTCTCTTCAGAAACTCACATTTGGCCAATTTGACCTTTAACCCAGCGAACCGTAATCGCTTGAGGACTTCTTTTAACACCTTTAGATGTTCTTCAATTGTATCTGTGCATATGAGAATGTCATCCATGTACACAAACACCGACTTTCCTAACAAGCCATGAAGCACTGTGTTAACCAGTCTAGTAAATGTTATTGGGGACCCTTGTAATCCAAAAAGGCATCCTATTAAACTCGTAATGTCCCTTTGGTACCGAAAATGCTGTATATTTACGGCTACTCTCAAAAGGGGAACTTGTAAAACCCTTGCATCAGATCTATAGATGAATATATATTCTTGCCACCGATCTCAACAAACAAATCAGGCAAACAAGCTACAGGATATCTATCTGGGCATGTTTTTCATTCAATTTACGAAAATCTACACAAACTCTGATACTACCGTCTTTCTTAGGAACTGCAAGCAAAGGAAAATTAAACGGAGAATTGGACGGTCTGATAATGCCTTCCGACTCCCACTTCTGAACTTCTTTTTCTACTTCTTCCTGATCTTAAAAGGAATTCGATATGCTGGAATATATATGGGATTTGTACCCTTTTCTAGGCGGATTGAATGTTCTAAAACATCTGTAACTCCTAATTTATCTCCCTTCAAAGCAATGATATCTAGATATTCTTTCAACACTTTCTCTACTTTATCTGAATATTCAGGATAATCAACTTTAGCCAAGTGTTCATGTAGAACCTGACTTCGGAACTGTTGCTCCTCGTTAGAAACATATTCCCGTCTCCACAAAAACTCACTAATTTATGCTCTTCCTTAAACTCTTCAAAATCAATTACATAAGTACCCTTGTGATATTTTTTTACTGAGTCTTGATAGCTAACTAATTCTACTGAAGTCACGCCTGCGACTGAAATTTCATTCACTGACACCGTACTCACAACGTCTTTGAATTTCTCGGTTCCCCTCAACAACGCACACTTGAGAAGGAAACTTTTTCTCTTTCAGCGACACTTTAACCAATGTAGGAACTCGCGGTTGCAATTCAATATCTTCCAACAAAAATCCTTTGAAAGATCTTTGCGGAATATCTTCACTCTCTAATGAATGTGTTACACATGTCTCAGACTGTGTCTTAAGTTTCTCACAAGTTTTTTTCCTGTGTATATATGGAACAAAACAACCTGACTCACCTATTGTAATCCCCTGAACTCCCGTAAGAATGTTGATGTTATGTCGCATACAAGAAGGGTGTCCTAGCAAAACCATTTCACCTAAGGCTAATCCTTCTATGACCAAAAATGATTCTACTATTGTCTTTCCACCGATACAAAGCGTAAGAAATGACGAACCTAAAATATTCAGTTTCCTCGCTTGTACATCACACACTGTCTCACTAGAAGGGACTAATTTGCAATCTGGAAACCTCGAGTGAAAAGGTCAGCATTTACTAAGTTAACTGAGCTACCAGAATCAATGAAAATAGAAATTTCATTGCCATTAGAGAATCCACGTACAATCGGCCTAGGTTCTAGTGACTCTACGACCTGATTAGTCATTATCCTGTGTCCGTTTTCAAACTTATCTTGTGAAAATTCTGCTGTTCCTTTGTGTATCTAGAACTTGCATCATGTGGAATTCTCCTGTCATATCTAGAAAAACCTCCCCGGGACTTCCCTGAATAATCTCTACTCTTTGTGGCTGGGCAAAATCTCCATCCATGATATGAAGATTTGCAAACTGAACAATATCTCACTCTGCAATTTGACTTACTATGGCCTATTTTATCACAATTAAAACAACGTATCGTTGTGACTGATCTCTCTGGAATTTTCTTCGATTCTACTCGTGCACATGTCTTCGCTGTTGCATCATTTCCCGAATGCGAGCGACTATCATTATTCTGTGGTTTGGAAACCGCAGCTGACATCTTTGCACCTCCCTGTACAAAAACTACTGTCCAGTGTCGGGCATTTTGCTAGATTTTTGTTAATCTGTGCAAACAAAAAGGATTCGTCTGTATCCTGATCAATTCTCTTATCAAAACTATCTACAATTACATCTGGGACCGACGTTAAAAAGGCAAGCAAAGTGTAACAATCTTTCAAAATTATCTAAGGAGATATTATTTCCAGTTACCCATGGAGAACCTGTTATAGATTTCTTTAACTCAACTACTGCATCAAATAAATTCGCACTGTATGTGACTAGTGAATCATTGCCCTTCTTTATTTTGAGAAACTCTCAAAATTCCGAACTGCGCATTCACGTTGAACTCCGCCATAAGTAGCTCGTAGAAATTTCTGCAGTTCATTCCAAGTTTTACACCTTCTGAACCCGAAACTGCGTGCTCGTTTCCCAATATCTCCTTTATCTAAATCCAGAAATGATTTAGCCTCTGTTAAAGCTTCAGCGCCATTCGTAATTTTCTTGGAATTCAGATAATTGTTCACTGACTCAATGAAAGTTTCTATATTTTGGGTTGGCTTTCCATCAACTAACCCTTTAAAATTTGTAATTCCCCACTAATGTTCGTCACTTTATGCACCACAATTGATTGGGATGTGCTTGCTGCATCGTCCGGCATTTTGTGAGTAATCACACGCCCTGAGCGTAACAACATAAAAAGAGAAACCAAAAAGAACACTAGAGAAAGGCACAAGTTACCCCCTCTAAAAGAAGAACAGAAAACGGCGTTCTGCGCAACTTACGAGAATGGGGTACTTACCAATTTTGAAACAGAAAACGGAGTACCTATCTCTCAACTTGCTAACCTGTGACGTCACCCATTCGACGGCTCAGCAAAAAAGGACACCCAGCGCGCGATTATTGTTGAATAATCACTTTGCGTAATTAACTCACAATCGCCACTATTCACACTTATTTGGGTATTTTGTTAACCCCAAAATTGCTCTAGAGATCATCCAGATCTATTTCACAACTCCCCACTCCCAGTACTCGAATAGAAACGGAAAAAAAAGAGGAAAGGTTCCCCGCATTTCACACGTAATCACGACCTACTCAGTCATTCAACACTGACCCGTCGCCTTAGCTCTTAGGTGAAGTCGCCTATGCCTTGGGCATCAACGTTACCAATTAGTCTATTAGCAATCTCCTCTTTCGCCATCATTAAAGACATTAAAATCATGCTGCCACCATTTAAAATCAATCAAAGACACCCGCTGCCGCCATTTCATTCAGACACCGCTGCCAACCATTTATTCAGGAAACAGCGTGATGAACGTTTTGAAGGTCACGGCAACACTTACATCTATTTTTCTCCTCTTTCTCTCTCTCTCTCTCTCTCTCTCTCTCTCTCTCTCTCTCTCTCTCTCTCTCTCTCTCTCTCTCACCGCTATCTCTCTCTCTCTCTCTCTGTGTATCGCTCTCTCTCTCTCTCTCTCTCGTTTTCCGAAGTTCACCCACCCGAATCGCACTCATTCTCACCAAATCGATTAAATGGACCATTTAAAGAAACGCAATAGTTTCTACAAAAATAGGTTTATTATTCAAATAACCCAACAAGAAATGAATAAAACAAAGCAAAGATTAAAATGCATAATAAATGAAATATCGAGTTAGATAACTAAACTCTGAACTGTAAAACACTTCTGATTAAAGAAGTCTCAATATGGCTAATAGCCTGAAAATATCCAAACTCACACATACTCCCCAAATCAATAATTAGTCATGTCAAAACCAGTCTACCACATGTTATTCGAAAACAGTCCACACTGTCCACCGACATCTGTCCACAGACATCTGTCGGAAGAATTAAACATGATAGAAAACTCCCAAAAATATATGAAATGCAAAACACAATAATGGAAAGTGTAAAATGCATAGCCAAGATATGGCAAACGTAACATGACAAAACAATAATATAAAAGAGGTATGAATATTCATATTAAATCTCCCACACCAGTTCAAAAGTTCATAATGATTAGAAAATCATGGTAAAAAATCACAAGTTCAATTTTCTCCCATAAAAACAGAGATTTCAAAGTCTACCTTATCTGCCGATTTAAAGCCTGGATCCTCTCCAAAGCTACGTCTAGACAACTGCAGTTCTATCACGTTAATGAACGATCAAACTCACTTTTAGGGCAGATTTTGGCACAATCTAGATCAAATTAACGCACGTACTCACGAATATACATAACCCTTCGGAAATCACCTGACCGGCAATATTGCTGAGGAATCAAACCATTTGCTGAACACAAAGATTTTACCTCGAGTCTCTCTCGACCTAGTTCCATCTGACTCCATAAATTCTTTCATCACATCTTAAAGCATTGAAGCTATGAAATGCATATATGTGTCCTTTAAAATTGTAGCAGCCATATTTTCTGAAATATATATATATATATATATATATATATATATATATATATGTATATATATATATATATATATATATATATATATATATATATATATATATATATATATGTTATGTATATATGTATATATATATATATATATATATATATATATATATATGTCTCTTCTCAATGTCCATAGCTCACTAGTCTATTAGTTAGAAGGGATTTATATTAAATATAATTACATCTCTCAGAAAGGCATAATGGAAACGAAATGGGTAGCTTCTTACTTTAATAATGAAAGTTAATTACATACACAAGTACAATTACGGTAACCACTCTTGCTGGTCGAAGTTCAGTTTCTGTCTGGTTGGTACCACGGAAGCTGGGGAGAAGTACTGCGTCTTCTCATATTGGTGACTAGTGACTCAATCCTCTCTTCTCGAGCTTTGTTCTTCTCTGGAACCCCTGTTTCTCTTTGCTATCTTTCCATCTCCTCCTTGAAGTTACTTCATTGGAAGATATTATCTGTAAAGCCTCCCCCTCGAACAGCTTGATTGAGAAGGACAGTTGTGAGTGTTGTCAAAATCTCTCCTTAGAAGATTTGATTGGAAATGACCTCTGTAGGAGTGGTTAATTTCTCCTCCCTAGAATGTCTGTTTGGAGAAATGGTGAACTACTTCTCTTTGTCCAGCCCCTTTTCACGGAAATTCATGTAAACGTCTCCTATTGAAGGCGGGATTATAGATATGGTTGGAACGTTAACTCCTGACGAGGTCATAGGTTATGCTCTATCAGCTCAGTCATGAGGGCACAGGTGGCTCAAGATTTTATGATTGGTTTTATGGCCCTGGGTGCGATACACTCGCTAATTGTTTTGGGTTCATGTAAAGACAGTTTCCTGCCTTTAGCTTGCTTGATATGTCTAGCCTCGGTAATGCATAACAACCAAGACTTAATTGTTTTTCCCTCTCTCTCTCTTTATTCTTTTTCTGTCTCTCTCTCTCTCTCTCTCTCTCTCTCTCTCTCTCTCTCTCTCTCTCTCTCTCTCTATTCTTACTCGATCGATCACTGTATAATTTATCTTTTTCCACTTCTCTCTTTTTAAGATTCTATTCTTATGTTTCCCTATTTAATCGTTCTTGACATCACTCGGTCCAGCTATCTCGCACTGCCCGCAGTGTGATAATAAAAAATGTAGTTTAAATGGATAGTTGCAAACTCACATACAAAGCGAATTATTTATATGATAGCTCATAATGCAAAATATACAGATATATGTAACATAAATGATAATAGACATATGAAATAAGTGAGAGAAAAAAAATATGGATACTAACATATATAGTGATAATATATACTTAAGTGCATATGACAAATTATATATATATATACTGAATAACTTATGTTAATGCACTAATGGTAAAATAATAAATCGGTGTTATAATGTAGAAAAATTCATACATTATATAATGAAGTATTACTTAAAAGAAACATTCATACACACAATGAATTATTATACTGTAAAAGAGTTAAATGTAATAGTGAATGCATAATGAAAAATCAATAATATATAAAGAAATTGGTAGTAAATCATGTCTATAAGAACATTATTCTTCTTCCTTGGCCTTTTTAATTTCCTTTATAATCTTCTCAATATTCGAAATTACTACACGTTTGATTAAAATTGCAAACACCACAATTACAAGTAAGATGATGGTTAAATTGAACAGAGACAAAATTGGGGAAACTTTTTCTTTGTAGTAGAAATACTCATCTACCCATGGTAACTCACCGAGTTGTTTTAATTCTAACTGAGACGAGTGAAACTCTTTGATATTCTTAGAATAGTTCATGCATGGGATATTTTTGTTGAATTTTAATTCAGTGAAACTATGAAGTTCATAGTACAACTGGTTTGGTATAACTAACTTGCAAGCCTTATCGAAAGCATGGACATTCTTGAATCTAACTTCTGTACTTAGATTATGGTAGTTGATTATGGCTGTTACAGTATCTAGTGAAAACACAAAAATTGACTGTTCTACTAGGATGGAAACAAATATGTGTTTGGATAAACTCGTACATAACTCTTTTTCTTGATTTTTGTTGTTAATGATTTCTTGAACACAAGGATAAGCACTAATAGTTTCGTAAATGTGATCGAGGTTACAAATGCACTCTTTTTCCCTTAAAATTATGCAATCCTTTAATTGGGCATCAGTAATAAATAAAATCATTTACCCATGTTCTTCTAATGCAAAATGGATATTGTTGACATTTGAAATGATTACATTTTCTTTTATCAATATGTGGAAAGGATGTATAGACATCAGTGCATTTGTATCTTTCTGATTAAAGGGTAATACTAAAATAATCTTATTATGTATTACTTTGGTAGTTATGAGATTATAGTACATGAGAACATCTTTTACCATAGGGGTATAATGTCCCTCTACCAAATAAAAATTAACTATATCTTCTAATTCCTTAGGAGTTATTAGTGTTGGACTTAACATTCCCTTATAAGCTAACAAGACTGCGTTTAACATGGCTCTATGTTCTTGCAAGATAATTTCACTCTCCAGTACAAAATTGTTCAAAAATTGCTGGTTTTCTATCATATTTAGTTCCTTGGTTACATTCTGGTGAACTTTAGTAATGAATACCTTTAGCTTTTCTATCTCTTGGGCATTTGAGCTGTGAGAAGCTATCACTTTATTTATCACTGTACCTCTTGCTGCTGCCCAATGTTCCAATTTATCAATTCTAGCCTTTTCTTTTTCTACATTAGATTCAGTTGCGACTCCAAACAGTTGATTTAGTGCTGTTCCTATAAAAGGTAAGAGGGATCTTTTGACCTTGTATTTAGGATTTTCCTGTCATGATCTAACTTTTTCAACAATGGTAGGGCATTGTTATTATCACTCTTCTGTATTATGGATTTGAGTTCTTTTTGAACACCTTTCAAAGTCATTTCATTGATAAGCTACTGAAGAAATATCTATACTCACGACTCCCAAATCTTTTATTAATTTCACAGATCTCCTTTTCTCTAGTAGTGTACCCTTTCGGATGACAACTTCCGAAGACACGAACTGGAGTATTACGACTATTAAGATGAGCCGCATGTTTGTATCTGTAAGAATAATCCTTATCAGGTATTCTGTATACATGAGGTATTTTAGTTTCTAAAAATACATTATACATATGATATTTTCAGTCCAACGCTTTACTTAAGCTTATATTTTTCTTAACTCATATCTTTTGTTTACTTGTTTTTCCATATTCTCCTTCAATATTTCTAACTTTTAGTGGACCAAGCGTCTGCTTTTATTACCTTCACGTGATTCCAATGAACTACCCTTCCCTTTAGATCATTCTCATTAATAATACTAAGCTTATTTAATTTTAACACTTCTAATACTCTATAAGGACCATGAAATTATGGAGAAACCTTTACATTAGGACCTTCTGGAATATGATTTTGAACATATACCTGAGTACCCACTATAATGTCTGGTTTAGTCGTATTTTTATCATAGTACTTGGCATGAATTTTGTGAAAATCGTCAAGTCTAGTCCTCGTTTGTTTGATCGGTTCATAAGTACGTCTAGTTTTCCATGCAACATAGTCATCATAATTATAAGTATGTCTGGGTGGTGTTGCATCATCTAGTAAGGTATTAGGTAATCTTTTTTGATAACCATACAGTAAGTAGTGTGGTGATTCTCCTATTGTCTCATTTACAGTATTGTTTATAGTAAACTGCACGTCTTCCAAAGTTAAATCCCAGTCTTCTGTATTAGGTTTAACCAAAGTTTTCAGGATATCCTTTATTTTACGATTTGTTCTTTCTACTGCTCCATTTGGACTTGGTTTATATGCTGTTATTTGACATTTATTTATCGTGTAAAATTCATATAATTTTCTTAAAAGCTCACTAGTAAATTCAACCGCGTTATCAGAAAGAAGAACTTGCGGACATGAATGTCTCGTGATAATTCTAGATTTAAGAGCTTCTCCTACTGTAATTGCATCTCTATTTCTTACTGGTACAATTTCTACATATCTGGTTAGATAGTCTAGAAAGACTAGTATCGGTTTATTCCCTCTAATAGTGGTAAGAAATGAACCCAAAAAGTCCATAGTTACTACCTGAAATGGGTTACCTTTATGTTGATTGCAAACTACACAATTTTGTACAAAGTTCTTTGCGTCTTCACTACGATTTGGCCAAAAATAATTTCTAGTCATCATTCGAGTTGTCTTTTTTAATTCCTGGATGTCCTGCTAACTTGTATGAATGAGTTAGTTTTAAACTTCTCTTATTAGTTGTCTTGGGATATATAGTCGAGAACAATCATTCTTCTCCGTTGGCGCTTTATACAACAATCCATTTATTAATTGAAAACCTGGTTTTGAGAATTCATCTAGTATTAGCGGTTCTGTTATTTTTCTGATTTCAGCATCTTTTTCTTGTTCTGTTTTTACCCTTTCTAAGTCCAAATCCACTACTTGACAGCTAAAACAAAAGGTATTAGTGGTAATGCATTTCTCTGTTTCTTCTTGGGATCTGGATAATGCATCTGCTAGGGTATTAAATTTCCTTGGAATATATCTGAATTCTGGAGCAAATTCTAACATTCTAATGAACCATCTATTAAACTTCATGTTATTTGTAAAAGTTCTCTTTTTAAACAAATCACAAATGGGTTTGTGATCAGTAAGTACACTGACTTTATGACCTAGAAGTAAGTGTCTAAATTTCTTTAATCCCCAGTATAATGCTAAACATTCTCTTTCTGTAGTACTATAATTCCTTTCTGCTGGGTTTAAGACTCTACTGGTATAATATACTGCCCTCACTCTAATTTTGTCTTTTCGTAGTAATACAGCTCCTAGCCCTGTACTTGAGGCATCACAAGCTAAGTAAAAGTCTTTGGAGAAATCTGGGTAGACCAATACAGGATTCCTTGTCATTTTACTCTTTAGCGTTTGGAAGGCTGTCTCTTGCTCTTTATTCCATTCATATTTGACATCCTTATTTGTGTATTCTGTTAATGGTTTGGCTATCGTAGCAAAGCCCTTAATAAAAGGTCTATAGCAACCTACCATTCCTAGGAATCGTCTCAATGCCTACAAATGTGTGGGAGCTGGATATTCAACTATTGCCTTTATCTTGCCTGCTTGCATGCATAGTCCATCTTCACTAATTACATGACCCAAGTATTCCAAAGATTTCACTAAGAATTGACATTTCTTTAATTTGATTTTTATTCCTGCCATTCTTAATCTTTCTAGGACTATTTCTAAAGTTTTGAGGCGACTTTCTAAATCTTTACTAAAAATGATAACATCATCTAGGTCAACTGCAACATTTTCTATATCTCCTAAAATTTGTAACATTAATCTAACAAAATTTAAAGCAGCCGAAGTGAGTCCAAATGGCATGACTTCAAATTGTAAGTGTTCTTTATGTATGTTGAAGGCTGTGTATGGTTTCGACTCTTCGTCTAAAGGTACTTGCCAATACCCACTCAGCAAATCTAAGGATGAAAAGATTTTTGCGCCTCCTAATTGTGCTAACATATCTTGAATTACTGGCATTGGCATTCTATCCGGGATTGTGTTGGAATTTAACTTTCTATAATCTATCACAAGTCTCCAATTTCCATTTTTCTTTGGAACAAGTAGCAATGGAGAATTATATGGAGATTTGGAAGGAATGACTACCCCATCTTTCTTCATTTCTTCTATCAAATCATCAGCTGTGGGTCTTTGACTTTTTGGTAATCTGTAATTAGGAATAAAGAATGGTTTTGCTCCGTCATCTAACAAAATTCTATGTTGTAGGACATTTGTTCTGTCTAATTTTTCTCCTTCTATAGCTATTACATCTCTGTATTTTTCTAATATATGAATTAATCTATTCTTGTTTTCTGGGAAATCTGTTTATTCATCTCCTCGTTTAATTCAGACTTTTGACCAGTTACAGAGAAAAATGCTTTTTCTTCCAGTGTTAGTAAAGGGTTGTTAATAGGTATTCCTTTGCAAAAGACAATGCCTGCATATAGTGTTACTCTGTTATCTGAGTAGTTTTGGACATAAACTTAACAATTATTACCCTTCAGGTGGACCAATGAATTATCCATTCTGACAAAATCTGGCAATTCTTCATTAATAATAGAACGTCTTTACCCTCTATCTCTTCTTTTCCCCTTAAATGTATTTTTGTTAAACACTTTGGATGCAAAGTTACTTGTCTGTTAAGTATGAACTGTACTTAATTATCATCAGCGGTGCTTACGCAACATATCTCTTCATCTTCTATATCTGTAAAGTAACAATGTTCTGTATATTCACTAGTTTCTTCAGTTACTGCTATTACATTATTTATATCTGATTTATTTATCTTATTTAATAACAATACTTAATTTAGTAATTTCCCTTCATTATTACAACTTATTACTACATTGCTGTAGCTATCAGTATTTATCTCTGTATATTTATCAGTATAGGCGCCTTGTTTTCCGTTACATTCAGAATCTCCGTGATCACCGTTATTTGTATCTGGGTCATTTCTTTCTTCGGAGTACATAGTTTCTTGATGTGCACATCCTGATTCTCTACTCTGCAATTGTGGGAATTCCTCTTTTCTATCTTTTTCTACTTTATCTTGATTGTTCTCGTTATGGTACTGCCTTTTATGTATGTCTTTTTCGCTTGCCGAAGCCGTCTCAGACAAATTGATCAGATTTTGGTGAAACTTTTCTTCTTCAAGCGTAAAGCATACGCTCCTTTGATTATCCTGTTTCAGGCTAATCCTTCCTTCTCTGCAGTCCAGGATGATTCCACATCTCTTCATTAGGTTAAATGAGAACAACACTTGTGCAGGGAAAAATCTGTCTTCTAGAACTAGAAAACTTTCAACAGACTTGTGTCGAAATGTCTATTTCTAAGTTCACATTTCCTAAACCTTCAATATGTTTACCCGCTACTCCTTTTGTCATTCTGCTTTGACCCTGAATTAGCGTTTCTTCAACGCCTAAGTGTCTGGTTAAAGTGGTTTTATCTATTATGTTTACAGTGCTACCTGAATCTATGAGTACAGTACATATCTTTCCATTTATTGGAACTTTAATGATAGGTAAGTCCTTTCTGGTTATTTCTTGTTCTCTCATTGAGAATATTAATTCTTTACTCTGCAAATAGGAAAATGCGGATGAACCTTCACTTCCCCCTTTTGCTAATTCTTCTGTTTTTATATTATCTTCTTGAAGGACTTTCTTTCTGTCTTACATGTAGGGATGAATTGTCATAGACTTGAAGACTTATTTGAGGTTGGGCGATTGCTGCTTAATTCAACTACTTTATTGTTTTCCTTACCGAACCAGCAATTCCTGGTTAAATGTCCTACCTTCCTGCAAATCGTGCAGATTCTAGGCCTTCTGCATTCGTTTGTGGAATGAATGGTATACCCGCAGTTTTCACAGGCTGTCTTTGGTCTCGCTCCTTGAGCGGAATAGTTCACTTGGGTTGAATTATTTGTGTTTGGGAGGATTCTGTCTTCCTTTCTGGTTTGGATTCCATTTTCTTTTAGTATTTTGGGCATATTTCCCTTGAAAGGTAGTTGGTCCATTCCCTACTTGTCTGGAATTATCATAGTTCTTATTATTCATTTTAAAGGTAGGATTATCATTTCTGCCTTTCCTTTCATTTTGTGTTTCTGTTATTCCTACAAATTCCTTGGAGAGATTTATCTCTTTCTTTTGTATTTCTTCTCTCATGGTTTTCAATGTTTGAAGGCTGTCTTACCGTGGATCAATTTTCATTTTCCTGAAAGCCTTCTTTTCATCTTCTCCAAGGGCATTATATATGGTTCTAAATGACAAGTAATTCAAAACATATCTTAGATTAACTATATTATTGTCATTATCACCAAACTGTGTCTTATCTCCTATGGTGATGCCTGTTTTCTTTAAGTTTTCTGTTATTTAATCTATTGCATTCTCAACACTTGAGTAAAGATTTGCTATTGTTTCATATTGCGGGTTAAGGAATCTGGTTA
>NC_089793.1:49194780-49217280 GCF_040412425.1 Macrobrachium rosenbergii
ACCTAAACCATGTTACATTACGTGGGATTATGTTGTTTAATATCTTCTTTTCAAAAAATTCCATATATAAGGGTTTCCCATTGCCATACCAAAATTTTGTGAGTAAAATTTACCATTAAATTCAAATTTACAATCTTTTACACATAATTTAATCAGTTCAATTAAAGTACTTTTAGAAAATGGGATATCCAGCTGTGTGTTCTCTAACAATTCAGATAAAAACGCCATCAGATCATCTATTGGCACCTTTGTGAATAGTGATACAACATCAAAACTTACAAGCCTGGATTCACTATTAATCTCTACACTATTTAGTTTATTTATCAGGTCCACATTATTCTTGATATTTGCATTTGAGATGGTACCTACTAATGGGTTAAGAATATCTACTAAGTACTTCAACAGCTTGTATGATGCGGAACCAACTGAACTGATAATTGGCCTGGCAGGAAAGTTTGCTTTCCAGTTTTTATTGTACCATACATGTATGGTAGCGATGGAGAGGTCACACACAACTTCTTTATAAGGCTTTCGTTACCTTTTAACAGGTTTTTCACTTTCTTATTGAAACCACTATTCACATTGTATATTCTAATAATGCACTGAAAGGAACATCATTGAATCTAGCTTTATAAAAGAAAGTTACAACCATAATATGAATATCAGTCAAGGGATGTATAAACTTGATCCTTTAATATCAAAAGGAATTTGTAAATTGTTTAAACTTTAAGGTAGGCAGTAGAGATGTATGAAAATAGGACTATCATATTTGTAAACACAGTACGAGGGTAGTAATGTTAATGAGTTTCCAAACTCCGCCTCCATGACACCTGTCAGGTGTGGATCTGAGGTGGGGTATGGTCTGTTTATCAGCAATGTCCCCAGAGAGTCTATTGTGATTTTTAGCCAAATGAGTTTTAAAGGCCACTCCTACCTCGACACCGGCCTGAGTGGGGATATGGAGTCCCTAACGGTTGTGTATGTTCGTCAGTACTGTTCTTGTAGTATATATATTTGTGACTTCTCACACTCTGTATCAGTCCTTCGTCAATGGCTTGGAAATAAAGTCGAAACCGGTCAGGACCTACACCCCGTTTCTTATTTTTCACCTGTGGTAATGTGTGATAAATGAATCACGTACAAAAGTGATAATAATCATCAATGGATACCACGCGCTCCTTCCGATCTTTCTGTGTTCTTTTCCCCATCTTGGAATATGCCGTCAGAGAATTTGCCGACGCCCTCACTCAAGCTCATACCAACAAGGAACACCTGCGGTTTTTACGTGAATGTCGGGATGAACAAGTGATACCAAGATCGTTCATAACCAATTCCTTGCTGAAATTAGAAGACCAACCTTTCGGTGAAATACAACGTGCCATATTGGAAAAACATATCAACTTCAAAACATTGGAAACCAAAAAGAACTTTGAAGATCTTACGAGAAAAAGACAACATTTTGAAGCCTCAATACCACCAGATTGGAGAGATTCCCTACGTGAATATTGTCATGTGAAGATGAGGAATCAAGTGTATCGGAAACTGAAAAGTAAACACGATAATAAAATGAAACTGTTGATTGAAAGAAGCCCTTGGACCAACAACGCCAATCATGAATGTGTCGTCAACTTATCAAACAAACAGCTGGATAGAAATGTAACTAGTGCCTTAGGCTACGGTTTAAACTTTGCTTTATCTCCTGGCGGAAGGAACAGTGTGGAAATAACTAAAGGACTGTGTAATTTGGAAAAATAGAGTGATTTAACGAATGAAGAAGTGAACATGGTTAAGAGAGTGATTTATGGAAGTATGAAAAAATCAGACACCACAAACGTCCCCAAAAGATTTATGGTTGCTATTAATGAACTGAAAAAAGATAAAAATATACACATGACAAAAGCAGATAAATCAGGCGCCCTTGTAATTTTAAATAAAAGTGAATATATAGAAAAAATGCAAAATCTTTTAGGTGATGATAACACATATAAAGAATTAAATAAGAACCCGATAGACAATGTGAATAGTGGTTTCAATAAGAAAGTGAAAAACCTGTTAAAAGGTAACGAAAGCCTTATAAAGAAGTTGTGTGTGACCTCTCCATCGCTACCATACATGTATGGTACAATAAAAACTCACAAAGCAAACTTTCCTGCCAGGCCAATTATCAGTTCAGTTGGTTCCGCATCATACAAGCTAGCGCAGTACTTAGTAGATATTCTCAACCCATTAGTAGGTACCATCTCAAATGCAAATATCAAGAATAATGTGGACCTGATAAATAAACTAAATAGTGTAGAGATTAATAGTGAACCCAGGCTTGTAAGTTTTGATGTTGTATCACTATTCACAAAGGTGCCAATAGATGATCTGATGGCGTTTTTATCTGAATTGTTAGAGAACACACAGCTGGATATCCCATTTTCTAAAAGTACTTTAATTGAACTGATTAAATTATGTGTAAAAGATTGTAAATTTGAATTTAATGGTAAATTTTACTCACAAAATTTTGGTATGGCAATGGGAAACCCTCTATCCCCAGTGTTAAGTAACTTATATATGGAATTTTTGAAAAGAAGATATTAAACAACATAATCCCACGTAATGTAACATGGTTTAGGTATGTTGACGACATAATTTGTGTATGGCCAGGAACCAAGATGTAAAAAACTTTTTGCCAAGTTAAATCAATTAGTACCATCAATTAAATTCACGATTGAAATGGAAAATGATGGGTGCTTACCGTTTTGGATGTCCTCATACGAAGAAATAGTAGTGGGTTTAAATATAGTGTGTATAGAAAACCCACTAATATTTCTTCCTATGTGCATTTCTATTCTGGACAAAGCAATAAGGTTAAAAAGTCAGTGTTTTCATCTATGTTTTTAAGAGCATTACGGGTATGTAGCCCTGAATATATTGATGATGAAATAGATAAGATTAGGAATGCAGGCAAAAAATTGAAATATCCTGATAGTGTATTAAACAGTGCATTTGAAGCGGCAAAAAAGACTATGTATCAAAACCAGAAAGAACCTTACAACACAAAAATTTTGCTTGTTTTACCTTATAATAATAATATGAAAGATATCCCTCATCTTCTTAAGAATTTTGGTGTTAATGTCGCATCTAAGAACAATACAACAATGAAAAATGTACTTATCAAGAACTCCCCAGACAATACTAAAGGGTGTGTATATAAAATTCTGTGTAAGTCTTGTGACAACTTTTATATTGGCCAAACCGGGAAAGCGCTGGAAAAAAGAATTGAACAACATAAGAAATGTGTGAGATATGCACAAGGGAACAGTGGTATATTTGTACATGTTAGTGAGAACAATCATGCTATCAACTGGGAAGGGGCAAAAAGGATTGTATATTCTAATAATGCACTGGAAAGGAACATCATTGAATCTAGCTTTATAAAAGAAAGTTACAACCATAATATGAATATCAGTCAAGGGATGTATAAACTTGATCCTTTAATATCAAAAGGAATTTGTAAATTGTTTAAACTTTAAGGTAGGCAGTAGAGATGTGTGAAAATAGGACTATCATATTTGTAAACACAGTACGAGGGTAGTAATGTTAATGAGTTTCCAAACTCCGCCTCCATGACACCTGTCAGGTGTGGATCTGAGGTGGGGTATGGTCTGTTTATCAGCAATGTCCCCAGAGAGTCTATTGTGATTTTTAGCCAAATGAGTTTTAAAGGCCACTCCTACCTCGACACCGGCCTGAGTGGGGATATGGAGTCCCTAACGGTTGTGTATGTTCGTCAGTACTGTTCTTGTAGTATATATGTTTGTGACTTCTCACACTCTGTATCAGTCCTTCGTCAATGGCTTGGAAATAAAGTCGAAACCGGTCAGGACCTACACCCCGTTTCTTATTTTTCACCTGTGGTAATGTGTGATATATATATATATATATATATATATATGTATATATATATATATATATTTATGTATATATATATATATATATATATATATATATATATATATATATCATATATATCTAATATATAAAATATATATATATATATATATATATATATATATATATATCATATATATCTAATATATAAAATATATATATATATATATATATATATATATATATATATAGATATATATATATAATTTATATATATATATATATAATATATATATATACATATATATATATATATATATATATATATATATATATATATATATATATGTGTGTGTGTGTGTGTGTGTGTGTGTGTTACAGGCAAATAGCGAAACCAGGCGTTTCACGAACTGCCTGAAATTTCATGCAGATAGCGAAATGCACTTAGGGACATTTGATCTCCCCAGCGGCTAGTACTAAGCAGTGACTTACCTATAGTGTTCCGCAGTGTTTAGTACTAACCCATGGGGTTATATGTATTTCGTCATGTTTTGTACTAACCCCTTCGGGATTAAATGCCTGGTTTCGCTTTCTCTACTTGTAACTTTATATATATATATATATATATATATATATATATATATATATATATATATATATATATATATATATATATATATATATATATATATATATATATATATATATATATATATTATATATATATATATATATATATATATATATATATATATATATATATATATATATATATATATATATATATATATATATATATATATACACACATACACATATATATACATATATATATATATGTATATATATATATATATATATATATATATATATATATATATATATATATATAATGTCACGATGCGTATCAAGTACCTGGTTATTACACAACTAATCTCAAAATTAAAAAATATACCTCACTTCAGCCAGATACCTGAACTCTCATAACATTAATTATTACGTCTGAGTACTCTAAAGGTAACAGTGATCCCTTAAGAAAAAACTTATTTATTACTTGAAAAATCAAACTAAGTTTATCAGAATATGTGTGAGGTATCAAAAATTAAACTAGAAATATTCTAGCGTAAAAGGACATCACTCCATCAAACAACTCTAGCTGTTTCCCTGGTCTTAATTCACTTTAGCAAAACTATAAGAACAAAACATGTTTATTATTTTGCCTTATGCACACACATCAGTCCTACTCACTGATGGTCAATAAATGAAACACCGTTTTTCTAAAAATGTTAAATACAAAAATTTATTTTCAAATTCAAAGTTTATAATTAGAATTCACAATCTGAAAAATTTATTATTACTTGAAAATAACACAACTCTTAATCAATTTTTTAATTAAATTATGAAACAAAACTAATTCACAAAAACTTTATCAGGAATTCAAATTAATCAAGCAAAATTTAAACTACCAAGAATTACTCAAGATTTGAAAAGAAAATCTTAACAAATGAAATATTAAATCAAGTATGCAAAGTTAAATTACCAAGAAATATTTAAAATGCTACGTAAATAAATGTTACATTACAAACATAAAAAATGTGAAAATATGAAGAGATTGTAAATAAAAAAAACACACAAAAATACACATAAGATTTATCAATGATGATTTCACTCGGTCAAAATTTCCTAACTTATCATACCATGGTATTAATAAGTAAAATTCACGTTACCTTACACAAACGTGTGAAAACCTCTGTAAAATCTCTTGCTGCAGCTGCGTTACCACAAAACACACTTTTTTACCAGGCACCTTTACAAACTAAATAACTTTATTAAATTCAGATCTCAAAAGTTAATGCTAATACGTGACCACAAAACACTACGTTAAAAGTAATCTCTTTTTAAGAACGAGAGAGAGAGAGGAAACCAAACTAATTGGTTTCGGGAATCAGAATGAAACAGATTTTAGAATTCCAGTAACACATGAAACAATTATATGATGTCATTAAAGCATTTTGAGTGCGAGATACCTTGGAGAAATTTCTAGAAGGAAAATGATGTCATCCCAGCAAAACATTTTAAATGCAACCTTACAAAACATGGCGTAACTGATCAAGACATGTATTCTTTCTCTCAAAGTGGCGTACGTGACTCAAACAATGCATGTAACAACATGAAATCACTCGTCTTGAGCTCGTATGGGACGAATCGGCATTTGTTATTCCAACCTGTCATCACGTTAACTCGGAAAAAAGCGTTCTCTCTTATCTCAACTGATGACAATTGAAATGAAACAAGTCTTTGCTGGACACACACGTGTTCATACACTACGCTTTTATCAAGAAAGACATTATTCATTCTGAACTCTGTTACTATTAAAATTGTATTATCAATTCTAAATTACGCTATTAAGTTATTTAATCGTTAGTTCTTTTGAGATCTGATGCCAAACTAAATATGGCACTTCAACAATCATTATCATTACACATAACACATGATAAAAAAAGTAAATATGTCAAAATTATAGGAGGATATATGTATCACAAAGGCAACATCATGAATATATATATATATATATATATATATATATATATATATATATATATATATATGTTTATATATATACATATATGTATATATATATATATATATATATATATACATATATACACATATATATATATATATATATATATATATATATATATATATATATATATATATATATATATATATATATATTAATCTTATGAGTAATAAAACAAAAAAATCAGTCAAAGAAATTTATTTAAATATTTTGAATTATCTACTCCTATGAATAGGTGTCAAGGAGGAAACTTGAGTTTGAATCCAGTAGGTAAACATGATTACTAAGGTATAATATTTAATAACTGTTGGTGAAATCATCTTAGAAATAGAGAAATATATCTTCCATAATCATTTCGAAAAACATATACAAGCACACAAAAGGAAAACTCGCCATAATCTCGTCTCTAATCGTATGGCGTCTCATATTGGCGGGAAAAGCCAACAGAGAAACGAATGAACAACACCTCTTCCCTACGGTCATCGATTATCATAAAATAACGTTTTGGTACGTGAAATTTGCTCGACACCTACTATAGTATCTACCGAGGAACCTGATAAATATGGATATGACGGGAGACAATAAGAGGAAATGCGAGTAGCTTCAATAGACTACCCGACGCGACGGTAGCACTGACCCTACTGTACTCTTCTTCGACATCAGAGGATCACTGTCTCTGCCGGCCTCGTCTAAACCAGTTAACAAATTCTAGTTGATTAACAAACAACTCACGAACAAAATACGGAGAGAGAGAAGAGAGAGAGAGAGAGAGAGAGAGAGAGAGAGAGAGAGAGAGAGAGAGAGAGAGAGAGAAATTTGTTCGATGAATTGCCATTTACGAACGTAATTTTCTTTATGTTGCACTTTCAAAAATGCATACTTGCTTTGTATCAAGCGTTTGTTTAACCTAAATGTCAAAGTAAATAAGGTCAAGTTATTAAAGATATCCAAAGAATAAATAATTCACAATAATACCCTTCGCGAAAAGTTTTATTCGGGACATTATACATGCAACATTTAAGGTAAATCACAATTGTAATTATTACAATGGCAAATGCTCACTCTTCGCGTGTACAAGTGTCAATTCGATGGAAACAGTAATTAATACCAGTGGTGACAAACTTGGTTGTGTAATAGTAACTTTTCTTTTTAACAACTTCCTATCGGGGCTTAATTTGGATTTGAAGGGCGTCACCATTCTTCTCAGCAACCTCAAGAACTATAGAAAAAAAAATCAGTTCAAATCACACAGATTATGAGTTACACCAATACATAAAGGAATCATATTTATAAAACCATGGGGAAAACAGTGTTAGCCGCGAAGTCGGAAACTTGTCAACATGTAAGACATTGGAAAGTGAAAAAAATGTTTAACACTACTTGACAACGTTACATTGAGTCTGAGACTTTGGACGATACAAAAAGAATCATGTCGCCTCAGGTTTAAGCATGACCGTACAATTAGTGTACAATTACATTATTTAATATTGCACCAGTTCCTTAATGTTTCAGACAATAGGAATATGGCAGTATTCAGCAAGTAGTATCTGGAAACTCTCTGCCTGGCAGTTCAGGCGCATGATGTGCCTTGGTGACAGACTAAGGCCGGGTATTCATGATCGGGTTTACCTGTCACTCCATTTGTCAGTTCATCGAAACTGACGTTAAAAAGTTATGTACACCTTAGTTTAACCAGACCACTGAGCTGATTAACAGCTCTCCTAGGGCTGGCCCAAATTATTAGACTCATTTTGCGTGGCTAAGAACCAATTGGTTACCTAGCAACGGGACCTACAGCTTATTGTGGAATCCGAACCACATTATACCGAGAAATGAATTCCTATCACCAGAAATAAATTCCTCTAATTCTTCATTGGCTGGCCGGAGACTCGAACTCGGGCCTAGCAGAGTGCTAGCCGAGAACTCTACCGACCCGTCCAACGTGGAACTGCTGACGTTAAAACTTACATGTGGATGACAATTTGTGGGCGGAGTCAGTCCAATCACCAGAACGGATGAACAGATGGAATTACCTCAAGTTCATCCGACCAACTGACAGGTGATCGCACGTGTACACGAGTTGGGTTGCCAGATTGGGCTACAAATCACAAATTGGGCTACCTTTTACACCTTTGGGCGACCAGATTTCACAGTCTGCTACTTGCGACTTTTTGGCTACTTTTAATTTGACTTAGGCTCTTTTATTCGATTTGGGCTACTTCCATTCATTTTGTATAATAATAGCCCAAACCCTCGTTGACAATGGACACCCAAACCGGGATATAGAAGAATCTATCAAGGCGAACATCGATAGATGGTACCGTCAGGAACCTCGCCCCGATGCCCCTGAACGCATAGAGCTCTTCTACAAAGGACAATTTCATCATAAATATAAAGAAGACGAACGCGCCCTCAAAAACATCATCAAGAATAATGTCAGCCCTGTTGACTCCAACAGAAACATACATCTGGTTATCTATTACAAGAGCAGAAAGACGAGCAGCCTGGTTATGCGCAACAACCCAGCCCCCCCTCAGCAGGACCCCTTGAAGAAAACCAACGTGGTATACCGGTACTCATGCCCCGTCCGAGGATGCCTCGGTTCTTACATCGGTATGACCACCATGCGTTTCTCCAAAAGGATTTCCTGCCACGCCCAAGAGGGCCGTCCATAACCAGAGAATAGCAAGAAAAGACATAATCACGAACATCGAAGTAATTAACCAAATTACCGACCACCGCCGCCTACGCCTCTTGGAAGCATTGCACATTGGGAAGGAGAAACCAACACTCAACATTACGCAAGAAACCTTTCTCTCCCACGGCAGCCAGGAGACATGCACCGAGCGATCCCCATAGCGTACAAGCAAATCAAAATTCGGCATCCGAGGATCGAAATTCTTCTCTTCATCCTCAGCACTACAACGCCGCTCGCACGCAAGACGAAAACAGAACTTGGATGGGAAGGCTCCGCCCGAGGGTACATGCCCCGGGCAGCCAATCATAATTCAGCACCGATCATGACCTCCCTATAAATACCAACCCGAGCACCTCGTTTCTTCAGACCTTCTGCAACCACGTCCAGAGGATGACCAACGAGCTGGTCGAAACATGTCGACGGTACCTACAATAGAACCTGAACCCAGACGAACGATTTCTGATTGGATATTTTAATAAAAGACTTCCAATATTCCGCACACTGTCCTTTTCCAACATGAATATCGGCCAGTTACTGACTAACATCGCTGAGCCTGAAAAGCGAATCATAAGGAGGAGAGAAAAGACACTATATAAGATAAATTCGCATAATACAGCCATCCTTTTTAATAAGACCTGTTTAAAAGAGGGTCTGCTCCCTTCAAATAATAATAATCTACTGCAATAGATTGGCAATAGTGTATGATTCCACTTGTACGTTACAAGTATGTTGAATGTTTTTACCTCAACAGTTATCTATTGCAACACGCAAGTGAAGTAGTGTTTTGGTCCGACCGTCCGACGTGTATTCTACACAACTTTCCCGAGTTCTTTATTCGATTTGGATTACTTCCATTTATAATAATAATAATAATAATAATAATAATAATAATAATAATAATAATAATAATAATCACACCACTGCAATAGATTGGCAATAGTTTATTCCACTCGTAAGTTACAATTTTACAATGATGTTGATGTTCGTAGTAACTTCCTTCGTGCCTGAGCAGTATGTATTGCATCACGCAAGTGGAGTAATGTTTTGGTCCGACGTGTATTCTACAGTCTCAGCTTTTCCTAGAGTAAACGTTTTGCTTGCCCGTTACCCGTATCATGTGGCAATAGCTTTGAGCTATCAGTGATTCATGTAGTGTTTACAAGATTGGGAAGTGGGCCAAATATGACAAAGTTTTTCAAAGCTCATGGTTAAGAGACCCCCTCTTTGAGAAATGGCTCGAAGAGGTTAAAAGTGGTGCAACTAAAGCCTATTGTAAACTGTGCAAAAGTGAACTGAGAGCTCACAAAGGTGATTTAAGAAAACAGGGTGATTCAGAGAAGCACAAACAAAATGTTTCGAAAGTATGTCCGAAACAAAGCAGTTTTAAAAGCCATGGTCTTTTTCAAAGAAGACAAAGTCACTAAGCTTGAACTACAGCTGTCAGTTTATGTTGCGAGTCACTCATCAATTAATACAATTGATCATTTATATGATATTCTGAAGAAATAAATTTATATGCCTTGTACCTCGAGTTCTGAAAATATAAGATTACACAAAACGAAATGTACTGCATTAATTAAGGAAGTTTTGTCACCAATACTTTTAGAAGAAATAGTTGCAGACCTTAAGGATTCTTCGTTGTCCCTAATTATTGATGAGTCAACGGACATTGCATGTATAAAACATTTGTGTGTTTGTGTTCGTTTTTACAGTTCCTTACACAAGAAGATAATTTCTCAGTTTCTTGGACTAATCCCAGTGATGAGTACCACAGCAGAAGCTTTATATCAGCACATTAAAGATTATTTTCGAGAAATTAGATGGATCTGAGTCATTGTTTTGCACTCGGAACCGATGGTGCTTCAAACCTTTGTGGGTGTCACCATTCAGTGTATGTGTTGATGAAGAAAGATATTCCAGATCTTATTCTTTTGAAGTGCACCTGCCATTCTCTTCATTTGGCATGCTCTCGTGCATCAGAAGAATTGCCATCGTGCATTGATTATATGCTAAGAGAGACATCTAATTGATTTCACGGATCAGCTTTGAGAAGAGAAGCATATTTGGAAATCTATAAGCTGATTTATAATGGACAGGAACCACTGCAGTTGGTACCTCTGTCTGGCACACATTGGCTAGCTAGAAGTAACTTTGTCAAGAGAGTTCTTGATCAATGGGATGCGCTTAAAACTCACTTCAAGTTTGCAGCTTCTTCATGTGACAAGTACGTATCTAGAGAGCTCTACTCAGTGTACTCTGACCATAAAAATGAACTCTATTTGACATTTCTAAGACCTATCTTAATGATTTCGAGAGGATTAATTTACTTTTTCAACAAGAAGATGCTGATCATTGTAGCCTACTCAGTGAGCTTGAATGCTTTACCCTGACAATGCCAAGAAGACTTTTACACTCTGATTATATAAAGACTGAAGTTGGTATGAATGTAGTATCTTCAATTTTTCTCCCTCTAGCTAAGATCGATTTTGGCTATGAATTTACTTCCCTTGCAACCATCAAGAAACAGGCCAGTTTGATTGATTTCGGAGGAAGATTTGCACAATATAGTCAAGATGCTACAAATTCCTACTAAGAGCATGCAGCAAAGAACTACTTTCTCGCATTCCAGAAAATTTTGAAACCTGGAAAAAATAAAGAACCTTTCACCGACTGTTTCTTTAAGTCACGCACGATCCCCATTTTCTGAATTACCTCTAGAATTGCCTGATGATCAGTCTAAGATAAAAGATATTGAGAGTCAGTGGCGAAATTTGTTGAACCTAGACTGGAGTAATATTTTCAATGGGAAAGTCCCAGCATCAGGAACTGAGTTTGGTTGATGTAACCAACGCAGGAGGAGTTTTAAAGGATATATCAGAACTTGCATTAAAAGTCTACAGCCTCCCAAGAAGTTGAAAGGGTTTTCTCTAGAGTTACATGCGTTAAAATTAAGTTGAGAAATGGAATGGGCTTAGAGCTCTTAACCTCAATACTGAAAATATAGACCAGCCTGTAATTGAATGGCAAATGCTGTTCAACATTTGAACCCAAAAGATCTATTGTGAAATATGACTCTTCAGTCCATAAAAATGAGAAAGATGATGATAATGCGGAAAGCCTATTGAATGACTTGGTACTCTAGTCAAATTTGGAAGAGAATAGTATGTGCTTTATTTTATTTATTTTTTTTTTTTTACAAGGAAGAAGTTTACTTTAGTTGCGAAAAAGAAGTGTCCTAATTTTTCAACACAAAGTTATGCATTTTTAAAGGAAGAAATGTACTTTAGTATTGAAAATGAACTATTTAAGTTTGTTTAAAAAGGCAATAAAAGATTTAGTTTAAAAAAAAAAATTATCTTCAGTTTTGAAAAGAGAAATTTACTTCAGTTTTGAAAAAGAAACATGTACCATATAGCCAGGATCAACCACTAAAATGCAAGTAATAATTTTATTATGCTATAAATGTCTGCATACAATATACAGTACATATATAGATATGATAAATAGTAATTTGTATTATGCTATAAATGTGTGTATACAATATATATATATATATATATATATATATATATATATATATATATATATATATATATATATATTAATATGATAAACTGGGCTACTTTTACCTGAAATTCGGGACTTTTAAAGTGTTTGTGCCACTTTTAGCCAAAAGCATCTGGCAACCCTGCACGAGTAAGTGACGATTTTGTGACAGTTCGCCGCTGGATTTCGTCTGGGAAGGATCTCAGCCCCTCGGACCAGAATATGAATAAACTTTATGTAGGTCTAATTCTTTTCATTGTTAAACCCTGCAGCGCTATTTGTAGACTTGTGAGTCCAAATCATATGATAAAAAATTTAAAGAATATACTTCCATGTGAAACAGACAATTTGGTATAAGCCTAGGCCAGTGTCCTGCCTTTTTACGAAAGGTGTTATTAGTGCAAGAAGGCTTCACGGTCCATTTCATAAATTACTGGACCAACCCCCAGGTCTAATTCAACCTTATTCATTAATATTGCATGAGAATAGACATCTGTATCTAATAGGCAATATTTAGACCATACTCTGTTACACCTTTTTTGCTTTTTTCCCATTTTTAAGTGAATTGCCGCAGCAGCTAGTCTATGTAGCTCCGCCTCCTTAAGTCAGTGGAGTTTCCATAGTTGCCATAAAGTGTTGCCATGGCGAAGGCCAGGTGAGCACTGAGGGCGATGACCTCGAGTTGACGGTCTGACTGACAGTTCTACTCTTTACGTGTGGACACTCATCCGTCAAACGGTCATGGGTGAACTGACAGGTAAACCTGATCTTGAATACCCGGCCTAACTGTGCAAGGGTCAGTGATAGCACAAGGCTGGCTTGACCAAAAACAAACTAGATTACTAGAGTCTCTCGCTAATGGATATTATGCAGGTAATCAGTATCCTGGTAGCCGAGTTAAATAACATTCCATTAATGGAATTTCTTTTAAGAATTGTTGTTGAGTTTTCTTGTGATTCGTACAATTTTTTTTGTCCTGATGAGGGTTTCATTTAGCACTCATAATTTGTAGGACTGTATGTTTTGCGAATGCAGTATTAAAAACAAATTTTATTACACTCTTTATTTATCATAATAATAATCAAAATACAGAAGGGTGCTGGATATAAACCTGTAAGTGTTTTGGCTAGGCCTATTGGGTCTTGCTTGATCTGTGAAATGCACTATGATTTTTGTTAATAAGTATTTGTGTGCTATTAGATTTTCATAATCAATAATGTCTTCTTTTACAGTCGTTATGCAAATATATAATTGATCATAACAGTGCTGGTGAGGTAAACCAGAAAAATATAAATAATGTATTTCCATCAATAATGGTTGGTAGATAATACTGGTAGTGAGTAAGAAGTCGAACTGAAAAGTAACAAAAAAAAAAACTCATTTAGTAGAGAGAAACCAACTAATAAAACTTCAATGAATGCTTCCGATTATAATTAAAGAACAAGAACATCAAAGATAAGTCAACAGATCCTTTCGAACATAAAGAAAAACAACAGTAAATTGTTTATTCCATATATTTAACAAAAGTGGTTGCTCTAGTCAGTTTCAGTTCATGAATGCTATTCATATCCTGATATTTTGTGTCACCCCCAAAAGCACCGATAACTCCATTCACACACGCCAGGAGTCACCATCATTCTAGGTATATGTGACTCACATTAAATTGTTCATTTGTAAAAACAATATTCCCATTTTCCTTATCTGATACACCTTCATATTTGTAAGAATATTTTATTTCAACTTGACATTTTTTATGATATTAAAAAGGATTTTGGTATATGTAAGATTTAGAGGTTAACGTGCATCCAAACTGGTCTACTGAACACTCGGTGTTGTAGGCATGCCAACCGGAGCTCATGCGTCAGTGCATTTCACCACCTTCAATGAAACGAACTGTAAATTTAAGAAAGGAAGTTATAAATTATACAACATATTTTTACAATACTATCTTATCTGGTAACTTAAAATAACATTCTTTTAACTAAAGGTTCTTTAAATAGATGATAATCCAATAACAATAGAGACACCAACTCTACCCTTTTGTTTTATTTGTATAAAATAACATTCTTTTAACAGAAAGCTCTTTATATTGATGATACTCTGATAACATGGTTGGTGAGACTGTTCATATCTAATCATAATGAAATAATTCATAATGATTCCGACAAAATACTTAAAAACCTGCATAAACCAAGGAATTTTCTTGACGTTTTTTTTTTACTTGTTTTAATTTATTCTACTTTTCGTATAAAACAATTCTTAAACTAATGAATATACAGACTATAAAAAAAATATGATTCGGACGATATATTTCGTAAAGTATCGTGATTGTATAACGAGGCGGCGAGTAAGAGACAGGTTCAAGGAATTCTCATTTATTGACATAAAATCTCTGACAGGTCAAGAACTCTTGCGAGCGTAAAAGTAGCATTTGACATCAGGAGAAAACAGAGGGAAGTCTATATGGATAACAATTCTATATACAAATTAGGAAGAGATTTCAAATACCTTACATATTTTAGTAATTGCAGTTCTAACAAGGACACAAAGTATCTTCTGAAAAATGCAAAAATGGAGCGTTTGAATCAGGAGCGCTGGATCTGTGTTTCATGAGTCTCGGTGGATTTTGTTTTGAAGCAAGGATGCCCTGAGGGTCCCGGTGACAGCTGGGGACCTCACAATTGTGCCTGCAGGTTCTCTTTTGCCAGCATTCTATCTTCTCGAAGCAAGTTTAACAAATGTCGAAATTGTACCATAAGCACTTTAAGGCACAATCATATATGAAATACATGTATTCATAAGAAACTTAACTCATTGCTTGATACTAAAGCAATAACGTTAATAATCACACGCGTCTAAGAGAGAGAGAGAGAGAGAGAGAGAGAGAGAGAGAGAGAGAGTGAGAGAGAGAGAGACGTCACCTATAACTGTGGGGAACCTGCCAGCATCTCAAAGGCACTGTATGCCAAAGATGCCTCTTCTACCCACACCCTTGCCCCCACAGAGTCTATACGATCACTCATGGAGCCTAGGCAGCTTGCCAGGTTCATGCCCCGCTTCCACAGTTCTTACGCAGAGGCTGCATGCGGAAGACGAATATTTTTGTGGCATAGTATTATACTTCTTTATCGCTAGATGTGCTGTGAAGTGTTTGGCTGAGTGATCACAAACCAAAGTTGAGTAAAATGTTTGTGTGACTGACCGATAAAGTATCTCTGTTGTGGCAGTTGCACTCTGGTTCAAGACTGAGAGTAGCGTGAAATTACATCGATATCCAGTTTTTTTTTTTTTTTTTTTAATTGAGGCTTATGAATATTTCTTGGCGTCTTTAAGTAAAAAGGAAAAAAATTGTTAAACTAAATAAAGATGTCATGAAGTCTGTGAGGTCTGCTGTCAAACTTTATCATTCGCAATCGTGCGTCTTGTAAGATATTGCCTGCTGTACGATATCCTTTACCTTTGAATTTATTCAAGGAAAACTACAAGAGCCTGGTCTCTCGGCTTATGTTTAGATTCACCTTCAGGTATTTAGACGGAAAATGCCGGCACACGATGTCATGCTTACTTTGGTGCTGATCCTTGTGGTATCTGCAATTGTGTCAGCTGCTTTTGATTATCTGCTTTACCTATTAGTTAGTTATGGATAAGGTGTGAATTAAAATGAAAGTTATCCCTGTATGCAGCCTCGTTGTGGGGGTGGGGGAGTTTAGTTGTGTTAGAATCTAATACTGAATGAAACATTTAAATCAAACAGTACTTTGAGCGCTTTAGTGACAGTTCAGCTGTCTATTTCAAATGCAGTGTTCATTTTACTACATTCGCTCTCATTTGCAGTTATGTCTCTAAGAGGAGAATTGTAATAACCCAGAATAAAGGCTTTGCATACCTTCTGGATACGATCTAAGATTAGAGAATTAAATGTGAAAAATACAAGAAAGTTATTTAGTCAATATAAGCAAAAGATTTAGAATTTTAGTTGGAAACAGAATAACAAGCAGAAAAAAGGTTGAACTAGTTTAGAAATATGCATTTATCAAAGAACAGATCTTAAGAATTTAACAGATGCGATATTAACTAATCCAAGACCTCTCATACCGAGCACCAATCAGAACAACCAGTCCAGAAATAAGAAAGTAGTCACTGAAATCAGACATAATGACCTGCCATTCACACCCTCCGAAGCCACCTTCATCCTTCGAAGGATGCCCGTGCATGAAATCTCCTTCCCTCAGGGAATCGATGTACAGAAGCTGGTCTGAACTGGTGCCAAGATGTGGTGGTTGCATCGCTCCGAGGATGACCATAAGATTACTAGGCAGCTTTGTATTGGTAAGTAGGAACCCAAAGCCTTTTACTCACTGGTTGCATTCTCATTGCCAGGATTTTTATATTTTCCGTCACGTTGTACAATGAGCACAAATACACAGGACAGAATCCTCAATCTATCGTAAAAACACACCACCTGCGAGAGAGGAGACACATCTTGCTTCCCTTATTTGACTACAGAAATATATGACTTATCAAAAAGGGCTGGTACATGGATTATATCTGTCAAATACATAGCTCAATTCAGAGCTGTAGGAAAGATGTCTCCTCTCACACATTTAGATTTCTGTTATGTAACATTTCTGGATTTTTCAAGTTTTTTTCAGCATCATAGCTGTTCGGTATGCAAGATTTTCTACTGCTGAAATTCATGCGCTTTGAAGTTGACTGAAAAAGAAACTTAGTCGTAATTAGCTTACTTTTTGTAGGGTAAAAGCGATGACGTAATAATTGTATTGAACCGAAAATTATGCATTTGCGTGCTTGTTTTCTGTAAGAAAGAATAGCTTATGTTGAGTGGGCAGAACATTCAAATGCTCCAGTATCGTTGTAAAATGATTGACACGTCCATTTACGCTCCCCAGCTGTCGACTAGATCACCGAAAAATAACTTATTAATGCTATTTTTTCCTCTTCACTACTCATGTTGGCAATAATCACGTTGATTAAAAATGGGGTCAATGTGCAACACAATCAGTCCAATGAAAATAATAACATTTAGTCTTGCCATGATTACATGAAATAGTCTCAGGTAATGCAAATGATGGAACTCCAGGATGGGAGAATAATTCAAATGAACATTTGGGCCACAACGGAAATTGGTAATGACTGCGACCAGGGATTTTCAGGATTTTGGTGGCAGACAGGGTACTGGAGCATGGAATTGCGATCGTGCCACATGTCTCCCCTGAAAGAGACGTTCTGCGTTAGCCCTGCCCAAACTAAGAGAAGTGGGATCTATCTATAAAATATCACTCAATACACATTCTTAGATACTAAATATGACGTAGCCCAGAGGATAACGATGAGAAAATCAAGTTATCACAGTCTTGGAATCGTATTGGATTGGGCTTTTGAAACAAGGAACACGTGCTCGCCATCACACAAAAGGGGAAGCTTGGGAAAAGGAAGGGATTAAACTTGAAGATAAATGAGAGAAATGGAAGGAATTTAGTGGCGAGAGACAGGGGTGACTGGCGCCAAATTCACTCTCGGCTTACCTATTTCAGACGAATATTTGAGCTCCGAAATACCACGTCTCGGGCGTACGATCATGAACTTGGGCCGCCACGAGACAAGACATACGATCAGGACAGTCGCTGGAAGGGCTCTGCTGGCTTGCTGTTTCGATCAGCGTCGGAGCGGCGTCGGAGCCATAGGCCCCAAACCTGAAAGCGAATTCTTTGCCAGTAAACAGGTCAAAGGAATAGCAGTCTTAAAGATAATGAGCCTAAGGTTTAAGGTGCTAGCTCCCCCCGAGTGGTTTACGCCCTAACCTCTAATTCCTCCCTAAGCCTACTTTGAAAACATGACCCCAAAGGGGGGGGAAATCTATGTGTGTTCTGGTAGCAGGGGAGTTTTTAAGAGGGAGACCCATTGTCTACCCTGCCTGGGCATTTCCTGTAGGCCATGGAGGCATGCGTTCTCTGTCCATATGAGTGAAAACAACTGAGTTCCGCCATATTGGCACCAGCTATAAGCTAACTGAAATTATAATAATCCCTATAAGTTAGCTAGATAGCAGCTAAATAGGAGGGAGGAATGTATATCCTTGACAGGTCCCCCCTTAAAAAAGGCCCTTCACACCCTTTCGGGTGTGAGGGTCTTAGGTAATTCCTCCCGACTGGCCCGTGACCCTACATAAGGTGGATTGTGGCTCTGCACATCTAAAGGAACCTACCTAACTGCTAAGAGGGGTTCTGAATTGGCTAATTTACAGGCCTAACCTACCTAAGGGTATAGACACGGCTACTCACTGGCTAGGATGACGGGAGAAATCTACACCTATACAAATGCACACTGTAAACACTTAACCTAACCTAACCTACTATCCCCACGACTCTGGCACTGCACGAACTTGCACTAAAGAATGGCATGCACTGAGTTATGATCGGCACTACGCTTTACGATTAACACGCAACAAATTGCAACATGACGAACCTGAAGGGTAATTCACAATGTATGATTAAGTAATATCAGTTTGAGTCTAGAGTGGGTTGGAAGGAGGTTAGCTGGAAAAAGGTTAGTAATACAAAGGTCTATGTGGTTAATTGTTAATGCTACTACTATGAGGCAGGGATTATGCAGGCTCACTGCCTGGAGAGCACATCAGCTATTATTGTCGGTGCCCTTGATATGCCGAATCCTCCAGTTGTGGTCCTGTAGATCCAGGCACCATCGCATGAGGCGCCTACTCTGATTCCTGAAGGTGGTTAGATAGACCAGAGGGTTATGGTCGGTAAGGACTGTCAAGGGGAACTTGTGATCGCAATGGTAGGCCTCGAAATGTTTCATGGCCAGGACCAATCCTAGGAGCTCCTTCTTGATGGTGCTGTACCTTGTTTGCGCAGGGTTCAGCTTCTCAGAATAGTAGGCTATGGGGTGGTTTATTTGGTCATGCTCTTGGAAGAGCACCGCGACAACCCCTATGTCGCTGGCATCGACCACCAAGTAGAATTGGCGGTCGTAGTCTGGGGCTCGCAGCACCGGTTTGCTAACAAGGATTTCCTTGAGATGGTCATAGGCCTCCTTGCATTCTTGGGTGCATTTGAACTCTCGGTTCCCCTTGAACAAGTTGGTTATGGGGCGGCTGCATCCGTGAGGTTCGAGATGAACCGCAGGAAGTACTGGACCATCCCTAGGAATCGTTGGGCGTCCTTTTTTGTGGTCGGGTAGGGCATCTCCCGAATGGCCTGTATGTTGGCATCCTTCGGCATCAACCGGCCACTTCCTACGACATGGCCTAGGTATGTGATCTCCGCCACTCCAAACTGGCACTTCTTCAGGTTAACTACCAGGTTTGCTCGGTGTAGGGCCTCAAAGACCTTGGCCAAAATGCGCAGGTGCTCGTCCTAGGTGTTGGCTTATACCACTATGTCATCGAGATATACCACGCAATTGGGTATCCCGGCGAGCATCTCGTTCATGAGGCGCTGGAAGCAGCTCGGTGCGTTCTTTAGGCCGAAGGGCATGACTCTACACTGGTAGTGCCCAGAGGGTGTCGAGAATGCGGTTAACGGTCTTGACTCAGCAGGTCAATTTTGCTCAAGTAAGGGGCCTGGCCTAGGCTATCCAGGCAGATCTCAATTCGGGGAAGGGGGTAAGGTTCCGGCTTGGTGACTGCGTTTAACTTCCTGAAGTCAATGCACAACCGGTCTCCCCCCCTCCTTCCTTGGGAAACAACACTACTGGGGAGGCCCAGGGACTTCGGGACCTCTCTATCAAGCCCAGATCTAGTTGGAGTTGTACCTGGGCCTGTATTCGCTCAGCCCGCTGGGGGTTTACCTTATAGTACCCCTGGGCTATGGGACGTGTCGATTCTTCCAGGGTTATGGTATGCTCGGCCTGGGAGGTGTATCCCAGCTCGTCCTTTGTTACCTGTGGATATTGGAGGAGGAGCTTGCGGATGTCCTGCCGCCTAGCTTTGTCCAGTCCAGGGGTGATGTGGTGGAGACGGGCTAGGATCTCCGAGTTCTTCTCAATCAACGCGGCCTGGGTCACGGCACCGACCAGCGTGCTGGTGGGGGAAGGCTCTCCTGTCACTTCAGCAGGAAGGGCCCGTTCGTGGTAGGGTTTAAGGAGGTTGACATGGAGCCATTTTGCCCGCCTCTTTCCACAATCCACTAAGTAGTTAAGCTGGCCTTTCCGGGCCAGAATCTTGTGGGGGCCTGTGAATTGGGTCTTGAGTGGCCGGGAAGCCCCTAGACACAACACGAGGACCTGATCGCCCACTTCGAAGCTGCAGGTTCGGGTGGTCTTATCAGCCTGCAGCTTAACTCTCTCCTGGGCAGCGGCTTCATGGGCTTGGGCCACAGCCCACACTGCCCGTAGGTTCCGCTGTAGGGAGGGGAGGTTGTCAGCCCATGCCGCTTTCCCCGGGTCAGCCCAGGCCTCATACAGAACCTCCAGAGGAGCCCGGGTGGAGTGAGCGAATAAAAGCTCGAATGGGCTATAGCCAAGGGTTTCTGAGGGGGCCCACCTGATGGAGAAGAGGGCATAAGGAAGATTTTCCTCCCAACTGGCACCGTTTTCCTCAGCCAAGATAGAGAGCCGGGACCCGAGGGTTTGGAAGAACCTCTCAATGATTCCCTGGCTTTCCGGGTGGTAAGGGGTGGAGTAGTGATGGGTGATGCCATGACTGGCTAGATTGTCCCTGAACTCCTTGGACATAAAGTGCCTCCCCTCGTCACTTTCGATGGTGGCCGGGAACCCAAACCGACAGAAGAAGTGTATTAGGGCCTTGATTGTGTTCTTGGAGCTAGTGCTCCTTACTGGTATTGCCTCCGGATAGCAGGTGAACCGGTCGATGATGGCTAGCACATGGGCGTTTCCGGCTTTTTGCCTTGTCCGCCCCTCAGGGGTGTAGTAATCAATAACAACATGCTGAAAGGGAACACTGACCAAAGGAATATTTTGGAGGGGTGCCCAGGGAACCACCTCGTTGGGTCTCCCCGTGAGCTGGCAGGGTGGGCACGAAGCTACATAGGACTTAACTGCCCGACGCCAACCCGACCAGTAGAATCTTCCTTCCAGGGCCCGGAAGTGAGCCAGTTGGAGGACGTGAGACTGCAGCTTCCGGGGCACCACCACTAGCTTATGTAGAATGTGAGCTGGCTCATCCGGCCCCTGGGAGCCCTTGTACAGCACCCCCTCCTCCAGGAGATAGATGTCCCTAGTGAGGTCCCTCAGATGCTCTAGGCGGCCAAAGGCCTCCTCGCAGAGAGGGGCGAGTTCGTCGTCCTCTTGTTGGGCGGTGATTAGTTGGGCCCAGCTGAGCTCGGGCACTTGCACGGCGGCGCCCGTGACTAGCAGGGTGTCTGCCCTGACAGAGGACTGGGGGTCCTGTGTGGGGGTTGTGCCTTCCCTCAACCAGGGAACGTCCTCCAGATTGAACTCCTGGTGTGGGGGGTCTTGGGAGACAGGAGGCGGAGAAGGAGAATCTGGATCGGTGGCGGCCACCATACAGCGCAAGGGTATGGCTTGGGGGAGACGCCAGAGTAGATCTCTCCCTAGCAAGAAGTCGACCCCGGGCTTGATGGTGTTCACTACCCCTAGGCTATGATCCCGGGGACCCCAAGGGGTGCTCACTCTGAGTTGTACGGTGGGGATGTCCCGGGACTGTTCATCGATCCAGCTCACGGTCCACCGTTCATCTTCTCTTACCTCCACTTCAGGTGGTACATAGGCCCGGGCGATTAAGCTGACATCAGCTCCCGTGTCCAGCAGGGTAGCCAGCTCCTTTGGTGGCAGG
>NC_089793.1:49224780-49297280 GCF_040412425.1 Macrobrachium rosenbergii
CGGAGAGTCGAACGCTGGGCCAACAGCATGCCAGTCGAAAGCTCTACCACCCCTCCAAAGAAGAATTGAGTGAAGTAATAAAACGAAGGTATGGAGAAGATTGGCTTAAATTTTACACCTTTAAATAATATATCTTGAAGAAGAAATACACAATTTGAGGGCTTTTCCACAGACTGAACCAGCAAAAGCTAATACATTAACAACAGTATCTGCTTTTGCAATCTGTGAGAGAAAAAAAAAAAACATCGGTAAGGCTTAAAGAAAATACGGACTAAGTCAAGGTAAACCAGGTTAGAGGATGTGCACTTTGCAGAGGCAATCATGTATGGACACACTGTAAATCCTAAGTAACCAGAGGAGGAAAGATAGGACGGCTTAGAACTCTTGGCCTCTGTTTCATATGTGCATCCAATAAACATTTCAGTTCCGACTGTGACAGGCAAGGTTGTAACAACTGCTGCACTGTTAGACATCATAGTGCAAAAATGTAATCAAAACCAACCAAATAAGTCTAAGGTAGGTGTGGTGCAAGCTAGAACACTCTCTCTGACAAATACAGGACAGGGAAATAAGAGGATTAGGAAGTCTATCTTACCTACAGCCACAATAACCCTATAGGGTAAAAATGGTTGCACTGTGCGAAAGAGCTGGTTGTTGGACACCTATGCTGAGAGATCATTTATAAAGAAATCTGCTCTTGAGGGACTCCACTATAAGAGAAGGGGAGTTGAAAATATATCATTGAGAGGTTACTTAACTTCTACACCAGTTAAGGAGTATGAAATGGTGAACATCGCTGCACCTCACTGGGGTAGATTAATAAATATAAAGATTTTGATCTACCTGTAGAGAAACAATCACCCATAGAATTATTAATAAGGGTTGACAATGTGTACAACATTCTGCATGCAGGGTTAAGAAAATTTGAAGATTTAGCATTGCTACCAACCATATTAACCGGAACCTGTAGTTCTCTTCCAACCAACCATATTTGGTTACGTAGTAACTGGAACCTGTAGTTCTCTTCCCACCAAGAAGACTCATGTTTCCATCTTAAAACTGCCAGTGGAAACCGACGACATAACTGTGGCTGAAGGGGCTACTCATTTAAATAATCCAAGGGAAGATCTTGAAACTTTATGGAGTTTAGATCATTTAAGGCAATGACTGCAGTGAGATAACGGAACAGGAATGGGAAGTATTAGAGAACTTTGAGAGTACTGTAACCTATTCTGAAATTGACAAACAGTATGTTGTGGCATTGCTTTGGAAAGGCAATAAAAGGAGATTAACTTCCAACTTTGTTGGCTTTGAACAGATTAAATCAACAGTGTGTCAAGTTTCAGAAGGACTCTCAGTATCTGAAACATTACCAGAAAATTTCAAGCCTAAAGTCAGAGAACTACAGAAATGAGGTAAGAGACTCAAGAATATGAGATTAAATTGTGATTAGACGTTTGTCTTTAATCAGTACAATTTATCTATGTATATATATATATATATATTATATATATATATATATATATATATATATATATATATATATATATATATATATATATACACATATATAAATATATACAGTACATATACAGTGACCCCTCGCTACTTCGCTATTCGATTATCGCAAATTCACGACTTCGCGGAGTTTTTAATATATATTAATGGAAAATATAGCGCGGATTTTCTGGAGAAAAATTGCGATATATGAACACCCAAAATTTCTCATTAAATCCATTAAAATATTAATAACAAATAGTAATTCCTAGTCTAAGAACAACAAAACAAGCGTAAAATTGCAAAAAAACACATATTTGCACTTGTAACTCCTAACAAAGAAAAAAAAAAAACATCTGGAAAGTGATGCCTATACAGTTATCCCTCGCCATATCGCAGTTCACTCATCACGGTCTCACTGCATCGCGGATTTTTAAATTTTATACATCTAAATTTGTATCGTGGATTTTTCGCTGTATCGCTGGATTTTGCGGTATTTATTATTTGTATTTTTTGTGGTAAAATAAGCATTTTCTAGCATAAAACTTTTATTTTCATGACTAAATACATTTTTTGATAACAAAAATGATTTACTAATTTTTGAATATTAATATTAAAATGTAAACAGCATAAAATATATAGAATGCTAAATTAAAATCCCACAAAATCACAAAACAGCTTACCAATGTATGTACATCAGCACCCCAGTTCAACCTCTCTCTCTCTCTCTCTCTCTCTCTCTCTCTCTCTCTCTCTCTCTCTCTCTCTCTCTCTCTCTCTCTCTCTCTCTCAGGATGCATATCTTTTAATGAAAAAAAAAACAGCAAAATTTCAAGAAAACTTTATTTCACTTGCAGAATAAACAATATTGATCTATTATTATTGTAACACTGTATAAGTATAAAAACCATTGTCCCGACACCTGTAAGTGCTTTTACTGTAGGTGCATGATGCCACATTTTTTTCTTTCTCTGATTTACTGAACTGTGCTTCAGTACAAGTTTAGTAGTTGAATCTATGATTATCACACATATAACAGTACACAAGAGAATATCTTATCACTGTTGATGTTTCATCTTTAATCACTGTAAAAATAATTAAAATCCGAATTTCATACGTAAGCAACTCAAGGATACTGTATACTCTCTCATCCCCAGCTTGTCAAGTCAAGACTTAGTCTCGTCCGAAGCTGTAGTACACACCAGTTCTCTCTCTCTCTCTCTCCCTCTCTCAATGAAATATGAATTACTGTATCATAAACTTTTATGTACAAAATTAAAAATAATTTCATTGATAAATTTGTTTCTTTTAGCAACTAAAAAATTATTTTCCTAATTCTTTCGGTAGTAGTGAGCAGCTTCAGTCAGCTGATTCTCAGAACGTAAACATTACAAATATGGGACGATCTTTTTTTTTTTTATGCACATTACGGTGATAACAGATCAAAATAGTAATACAGTGTTTCAGTGCATAGGAAGTGTTTATAACACTATGGGAAAGGCTAATAGTGTGGGAAAGGTTTATAAGAGTGTGGGGAGGGTTTATAAAGCCTTTTAATATATATGTATACAGTAAATAATAAAATAAATACAAGGTCGCTACTTCATTAAATAAATAAATATGCTGTTTGTACTTCGCGGAATTTCAGTTATCGCGGCTGGTCTTGGAACCTATATATATATATATATATATATATATATATATATATATATATATATATATATATATATATATATATATATATATATATATATATATATATATATATATATGTATATATATATAAATAAAGATAAAATCATTCTGAAGGAAACGGAAACATTGGAGTGCTGCGAGGCTTTTCGACACTAGTCCTTTACTAGTGTCGAAAGGCCTCCAGCAGCACTCGTGTTTCCTGCTTCCTTCGTGATTTTATCTTTATTTATATATTCATCACGTTCCATATTTTCGTGATTCAGTTATACATATAAATATCTATATGTATGTATGTGTGTGTGTATATATATATATATATATATATATATATATATATATATATATATATATATATATATATATATATATATATATATATATATATATATATATATATATATATTCTATTAATACAAATCTCAAAAAATGTTGTGCGAATCCTTGTAATTACGAAGAGAGTGTTATCTTTCCTTGAGTTTTGAAACTCAAATTTGAAACATTACGCCCTCTGAGCTTATACACCGGATCCAAAGTCAAATTAAGCCTCGTTTGTTACTCGAACACATCCAAATGTAAAAAAAAAATAAATAAAATAGACCTGTGAAGACCTGGAAAAGAGAAACAAAGCAAGATTTCCGCACCCCAACAACAAGTAAAAAATGCGCCGAAGTTCTTTGGATCAATCGAGTTTTCTGTAGCGTATAATCAAGGCCACCGAAAATAGATCTATCTTTCGGTGGTCTCGGTATAATGCTGTATGAGCCGCGGCCCATGAAACTTTATGCACGGCCCGGCTGTGTCCTTTTCCTATATCGTTGCCAGATGCACGATCATGGCTCTCTTTAACATTAAATAAAATAAAAACTACTGAGGCTGGAGAGCTGCAATTTTGATGGTTGGAGGGTGGATGATCAACATAGCAATTTACAGCCCTCTAGCCTCAGTAGTTTTTAAGATCTGAGGGCCGACGGACAGACAAAGCCGGCTCAACAGTTTTCTTGTACAGAAAACCAAAAAGGTAAAACTTCTGGGGCAAAAGTTGTTATTTCCTAAAATAATGAAGAGTTCAAAATCTGATGCTAACCTCTCGTCAAAAGTTCCTGGAAATAAACAAAAATGATCAGAAATAACTTCATGCGTCCACATCAGACGGAAACATCCACTTGCAACAAATTTTAGTGTTTCCACAAAATGCTGACGTTCACATTTCAGGTAAAAAGCGACCAGTAGATTCTACGTGCATATCTATGCCAGCCTAAGCAGCAGTAAACGATTAAATACTTGGCTATGATGTGAATTCGACAGATATAAGTGCATATGAGCGGGAATAGACTTCTACCTTTCTTTGTGGCCAGGTAATTATCAATACCTCGTTCTGATATCCCGGACGCGAGTCCGAATCCCGGCCGGGAATCAGAACATCTTTATTTTTTTTTCATTTGGATCCAGGCTTATTAGTGAATTGTTTCTAAAGTATGAAGAAATCAAGAAGTTAAGAGGGCATTGTGGTTAATAAAAATCACAAACGGATCTGGTAAAAAGTAATCAGTAGATCCTAACTACAGATTTCTCATGTTTGAAGTGAAATTAGGGAATTTCATTTAGTGATTCAGTTTTGAGGGCAAAATTAACTGGTTTCAGATCAGTAACTGGTCATTCTTACTTCAAGATTTGAAGGTCCTGGGTGATATTCTTTTCGACTTTACTCACAAACTATGGTATAATGATGGGGTTCTTGACCGGCGGTATCCGTACCCCTTGGGGGTATGGGAACCAAATGCTGGGGCTATGGGACTCGATCTCTGGGTACTGGTATTTATTTTATTTAATGTATTAATTTATACTTGGGTAGAATGTTATTTCGACAGTCAAGTGAAGGGGGTATGGGACCATATTGGACAATCCATTGGGGGTGTGGAATCATCGAAAGGTTAAGAACCCCTGGTATAATCCATCGAAGGAGCCTCGATGGCTCAGTCGGTTACAGCAGCAGCTTCGGACTTCGTAGAGGTCTGTGGCGCGGGTTCAAATCTGCAGCCGACTGATCAGAGAGGCAGACACTTTGCTATCCGTGTAGACATCCCGGGATTATATATGTAATCAACGGATAGGTTTGCTTAAAAAGCAAATGGGTGTTACAGACTAAATACACACACAAAACAAAGCCACTACAACACCTTCTAAAAACATAACAAACATCTCACACGTCTCGAACTCTCGCCCTACCCGCGCAACAACTTCTCGCTGCTGGGAAGAAAGGGCGTTGGGTCGGGTATGATACATGAAACATACGCTACCGGGGTCTAAGCGATGTCAGGCAGGGCAGCCGATCGAGACTACAGGTCTACCCCAAAGCCAAATCAAAAGTCCTTCAAAAGAAGGCATCGTGCTTACCCCATACAAAAATGGGAAAAAAGCACGTTAAAAGAAGAAGAAGAAGTATAATCCATCGAATATGGCAAGTCCCTGGGTTGACTGCTGGACAATAGATAGATATCTGTCAATTTCCTGTTAACCAGACAAGACCGATGGTACGTGTTTTAATTCTAGGATATATATAATCAGCTCAGTGGTCTGGTAAAACTAAGCTATACTTACTTCAGAATGGATGAACTGATGGAATTACCTAAGCAACGATATCGTGACAGTTTGCCACTGGATTTCGTCTGGGAAGGGTCTCAAACGCCCTTATCATTTATAGGCCTAATTTCATTGTAAACCCTTCAACGCTATATGTAGGCCGTTATAATCCAAATCATATCATACAAATTTAAAATAATATTTCCATGTGATACAGACGATAGGCCTTGGTCAATGTCCTGCCTTTTTATGATAGGTGTAACTATAATGAAAGCAATCTTCACCTTCAACCAACCCCCACGTTCTAATTTAAACACATTCATTAATATTGTACGAGAATATACGGGTTTTTTTTTATAACAAAAATTTTGACTTTACTTCTTTACTATTATTAAGTGTATTGTTCTTCCAGGCCCTCATCATGTTAAGAAAAAACAAGTAAAAAATACGTCGAAGTTTCTCCGGCGCAATCGAGTTTTCTGTACAACCACTACAGCGTATAATCAAGGCCACCGAAAACAGATCTATCTTTCGGTGGTCACGGGAAAATGCTGTATGAGCTGCGGTCCATGAAACTTTAACCACGGCCCGCTGGTGGCCTATCCTATACTATTGCCAGAGGCACGATTATGGCTAACTTTAACATTAAATAAAATAAAAACTACTTAGGCTTGAGGGCTGCAATTTGGTATGTTTGATGATTGGAGGGTGGATGATCAACATACCAATTTGCAGCCCTCTAGCCTCAGTAGTTTTTCAGATCTGATGACGGACAGAAAAGTGCGGGCAGAATAAAGTGCGGACGGACAGACAAAGCCGTCACAATAATTTTCTTTTATCGACAACTAAAAAGTGGCAAAACACTTTCAACTAGTGACACATATACTTTAGGGGACGTTTTTAACGTAACATAATAAATTACAACTCATTATCTTAACAACCACATCGATTCATTAACGTAGCATTACAGTACAGTAAGTATAAAGTTACACGAATCGGTAGACCCGGACAATTAGCACCCGTGGATAATGTAAGGCAAATGGTTATTTATTGTTTTGAATAAATACACGTTGATAAAAGATGGAAACGAAAATATATCATACTAATCTATAACTATAAACAATCATTTTATTTTCCTAAATGACAGCAATACTTTTCCTTACTGTACAGGTTCGAAATGAATGGTAGCCATTTGGTGATGACGTAACAAAACCATTCCCTTGGGTTGTTGTAGTTGCCAGGTGTCTGTGTAAGTGACGGATGAGAGAGAGAGAGAGAGAGAGAGAGAGAGAGAGAGAGAGAGAGAGAGAGAGAGACTCATTGCAGACAATATCCCAGTCGACCTCTTCCACCCGGTTTTAGTTGGGAAAACGACCGACTTCATAACAAAATACGCCATCGTAAGGTCACGAAGCAGTCAATGAGGAAATTCGCATTGGAACGGATAAAAGCATCATCGTGCATCTTGCACGTCAAGTTGGGCCAGCAAAAGTTTAGGAAATCCAACTGTGTTTATCGTAATATCCAACTTTATTGATTTCGAACAAATATGCCCCTACCAAGTGTGTTCCTTTTGTTTTGTCTTTCTTGTAACTCTTCCAAAAAACGAACATGCAGTGGTATCATAAATTATGATCAAAATTCACGTAAATTAAATGGTTTCTATAAGTGAAATAACGTTTTATTGATATTTTGCTGTGTTTTTTCGTTACCCACCATCGCGAATAATTTGCACTTTTAAAGCATTTTGCTATGCCAACTCTGTTATGGGATATTGTATACTAAATTTAAGACTTTTTAACAATATATTTATAGAATAAGTCGATTTATATTCAAAAAAATAATAACGGTTAGGTTTACACTGGTAGTGATATATGGCAACAATTCCTTTCAGTAGTGGTGGCAGGGAAGCTGGAACTTCGTCGGGTTCCTCAAATTTTAGGCCCTGTAGGTTTTCAATTGATTTATTGACATAATAAACAATTATATTATTAAATTATGATCAAAATTCGCTTAAATTCTCATGAAAAATCGATGCTATATGGGATTTGGACTTATTGTTGTAGGTTACTCATATGTCTGATAGTGCCTGGAAGAAAAAAGGTGGAGCATCAGGTGAAAAATTAGAATTGACCCATAAAGCACTGAAGGAAAAGGTGGTGGAACAGGTAAAAATGAAAATTTGTTTTGTCTGTGTTTTTTGTCTGTCACGAGGTATGGATTTGATTTTGATGTATAAACCTTCCTGGGGTCACAAAGGGGCCGAGTTCCAGATTTTCTCTGCTTCTGTCAAGCAGTTTGGATTTCTATAGAATCCAAACATACGAACATTCATTTATACATACATATATATATATATATATATATATATATATATATATATATATATATATATATATATATATATATATATATATATATATATATATATATATATATATATATATATATATATATATATATATATATATATATATATATATATATATATACTTGTGCATTAGCCCATATCAGACTGGCTAGCATCAGTCAAACCCTTAATTTATAGGGATTGGCAAAATGATTGGACAAATATACCCCCTAAAAACAAACTAAAACAAATTAAGAACGAAGTTAAAAAGTGGCATTCTTCTACCCAAAAGCAAAGAATTAATGAGATTATTTTAACAAGACTCAGAATAGGACACTCCAGACTCACACATGGTCATCTGATGCCAACTCCGCACACAAACCCAATAACTTGTGAAAGATGTAACATCCCAATAACAATCAAACATATCTTGATTGACTGTCCCAGATGGCATCATGAAAGAAATGCTTATTTACAAAATAAATCAATAAAGGCTATTCTAGCAGAAGGTAATAACTTTTCAATTAATAAAATCATTCTCTTCTTAAACAAAATTAAATTGATAAGTAAAATATAATTTTCCCCCTTTTTTTCCCTCCATTTTTTTTCTCATGATTATTTTATTCCCCCCTTTCCTTTCTTTCCTTTTCTTTTTTTCCTTTTCTTTTTTCTCCTTTTTTCCTTGTTTTATTATATATTTATTTATTTAACTACTTAATTTTTTATGTACTCTTTCCCCCCTTTTTTTCCCAGCAAGAGAAGAACCCTAAAAGAGTTCAGAGGTCTGGTTAAACAAATCATTTATAACTAACTAACTTGTGCATTAGTACCCACACACCTATTGTAAATTTTATAAAGTGCTTGTAAAATTGGCACTTTTGACTCTCACTTGGACCCTGGGATCGAGTATATATATATATATATATATATATATATATATATATATATATATATATATATATATATATATATATATATATATATATATATATATATATGTGTATATATATATATATATATATATATATATATATATATATATATATATATATATATATATATATATATATATATATATATATATATATATATATATATATATATATATATATATATATATATATATATATATATATATATATATATATATATATACATATATATATATATATATGGCATATATAATATATATATATATATATATATATATATATATATATATATATTATATATATATATGTACATATATGTATGAGTGTGTGTGAGTGTGTTTGATTTTAAATCATGAAAAAGGTAAAAACATGACATTATGCAAACAAAGTCACAGCCATGTCTTGCTAATAAGACGAAAGTACTTAGCATTTCAATTCTGTAACTTTGTTTTTATATAATAAATATATATATATATATATATATATATATATATATATATATATATATATATATATAAAAAGTGAAATAATTGAGATGCTAGGTACTTTTGTCTTATATATATATATATATATATATATATATATATATATATATATATATATATATATATATATATATATATATATATATATATATATATATATATATATATATATATATATATATATATATATATATATATATAATGAAGACAGGAGCTGAGACTTAGACAACAGGCAAACTGGAGTAACAGAAAGGCGTTCTTTCTTCTTTATCCATTTATTATGACGCCGACGTTTCGTATCTCTTGATACATCTTCCAGGCTGAAGAAGCGATGAACTTAAACAGTAATTGTGTATGCTGTAAACACATTATATACTTAACACCAAGTTAAAGGACAATTAAAAAGAAAAAAAGGACATCCTTAAAAACACTTGAAAGATATTTAAAAAAGTATTTAAAAAGGAATAGAACAGCAGAAGAAGGCCAGGGCCAATACAAAAAAAAAAAACAAAAAACAAAAGACACCTACCCACACCGGTGGTGTAAAGCAAAGTGGCACAGACAAGCAATGCAAGGAGGGGAGAGAAGGGGGGGGGAGTATAAACAAAGAAGTTACAGCAGGTAGTTAAGCGATGAACAGCTGGGTGGAAGTTGATTGGTGATTAAGGGCATGGACAGTTAATTTAATCATAATGGAATCAAGTGTGGTTAACTCTTCCACGTATCGGGTTCTCCCCACAATACTAAAATCCTTATCATCTACATGTGTCTTACAAATTTTGCTGTGATTCCTTACATTGGACTGCTCGGGATTGGATAATCGACAGCCTGTTCTAAAACTAACTCCTTGATGAGAGGAGATTCGGACTTTTAGCAGCCTCCTGGTACAACCAATGTAAGTGCCAAGACCACATCTAAGACCATTATATTTATAAATCACACCGGAAGTAAACAAGGGGCTAACCTTGTCCTTGACCTAGAAAAGAGATGCAATGGTTCGTGGGTTTATTGGGATTAACTTATGACTGAGAGTGGCTAATTTTCCGTTGAGTAGCCTGATACATTTTTTCCGAAATCTATTGTCATGTAAAAAAAGGAAATCTTGCATACAAACATAATTTGGGGGCACTATGGACTAAAGGTGGAGGGTTAAGTTTCAAATTAAGCAGTTTGTTGAGAGCTCTTTGGACAATCACTGATGAGCAGTAATTATTCTTAAAATAATCATTGAGGATAATCACCTCAGCATGAAATGCGGATCAACTTGAGGTCAGATTAATGGCTCTATGAAGGAGAGTGGTCAAGGAATTCATTTTAAAATTGTAAAAACATGAGCTTTAAAAATTCGTTCCAAGGCCAGTAAAAGTGTTCTTCCTATAAATACCTGTATGGAAGCCAGTTCCATCCTTAGTTACCTTTATGTCCAGGAAGGGGAGAGAATTATGGGTTTCAGTCTCAATGGTAAATTTAGTGTTCTGGTGCTGCGCATTTAAATGTTCCAAAAATGCGTCAGCATGGTAGTCAAATCTAAAAAGGGCAAATGTATCATCAACGCAACGTTTATAAAAGAGTGGACGGAAATCGGAAGGACATTCATCTATAGCTAGCTCCTCCAGGGAGTTCATAAAGATGTTGGCACAGGTTGGTCCCAAAGGACTGCCCATTGCCATCCCCTCCATTTATTTAAAAACTACCATTAAAAATGAAGGCCGTGTCCAGCACAGCCAATTCTAAAAGTGATTTAAACTGAGTTTTGCTAAATTGATTAAAATAGGAATTATCAGTAGGAAATAACTTCTTTAAAATGATGTCTATGGTCTCAGCTACAGGAACATTTGTGAACAGCGATTCTACGTCAAAACTAACCATGAACAAATCTGCGTCTTGCTTAATGACTTCGTCTTTGAAGGTGGTCGAATTAGTCAAAGTGTATTTATTATTGGTAAGGGGCTGAAGCAATGGGACAAGGAACTTGGCTATTTTATAGCTGAAAGTATTGGAGGAAAGAATGGGTCTAAGGGGAATTCCGTCCTTGTGTATTTTGGGCAGTCCATACATAACTCCGTATGTAGATCCAGTCACCAGGAGGTCTTGATAAGTATTGTCATCCATTGTTTTGTTGTGTTTAAGTGTTCTAAGGAATCTGTTAATTTTGTCTTCTGGTTTGGTAATGTTGTAAAGGTCAGGTTCGCCAACTTTAGTAAATTTCGACGTGTCACATAAAATGTCATTCAGTTTCTGTTTGTAGCTGGACCTATCAAGAATTACTGTGTCTTTGCCCTTGTCTGGACGAGTGATTATCATATTTTCGTCTTTTGCTAGGTCTCTAAGAATATCGTGGTCTTTTTTGGTAAAGAAAAGGGCCCATCTATGTTTAAGATTGTTGAAGGTATTGTGGGCAACGGCTGAAAATTGCGACCTCAAAAATTCTACATTGTTACAGAAAGGAAGTCTCAGAAAGAACTGTTGGTAGTTTGGTCGCTAGTTCGGGAGACCAAAGTCCGGTCCAAATGATAATAGAAACTCTTCTCTCTTTGATAGGGTGTGCTTGGAAAAATTAAATATAGAATGCAAGATTTCCTTTTTTACATGACAGTAGATTTCGGAAAAAATGTATCAGGCTGTTCAACGGACAGTTACCCGCTCTCAGTCATAAGTTAATCCCAATAAACCCACGAACCATTGCATCTCTTTTCCATGTCAAGGACAGGGTTAGCCCCTTGTTTACTTCCGGTGTGATTTTATAAATATAATTGTCTTAGATGTGATCTTGGCACTTACATTGGTTGTACCAGGAGGCTGCTAAAAGTCCGAATCTCCTCTCATCAAGGAGTTAGTTTTAGAACAGGCTGTCGATTATCCAATCCCGAGCAGTCCAATGTAAGGAATCACAGCAAAATTTGTAAGACACATGTAGATGATAAGGATTTTAATATTGTGGGGAGAACCCGATACATAGAAGAATTAACCACACTTGAATCCATTACGATTAAATTAACTGTCCCTGCCCTTAATCACCAATCAACTTCCATCAGCTGTTCATTGCTTAACGTGCCTGCTGTAACCTCTTTGTTTATACTCCCCCCCCCCACCTCTCTCCCCACCTTGCATTGCTTGTCTGTGCCACTTTGCTTTACACTACCGGTGTGGGTAGGTGTCTTTTGTTTTTTTTTTTTGTTTTTTTTTGTATTGGCCCTGGCCTTCTTCTGCTGTTCTGTTCCTTTTTAAATACTTTTTTAAATATCTTTCAAGTGTTTTTAAGGATGTCCTTTTTTTCTTTTTAATTGTCCTTTAACATGGTGTTAAGTATATAATGTGTTTACAGCATACACAATTACTGTTTAAGTTCATCGCTTTTTCAGCCTGGAAGACGTATCAAGAGATACGAAACGTCGGCGTCATAATAAATGGATACTCCAATTTGCCTATATATGTATGTATATATATATATATATATATATATATATATATATATATATATATATATATGTGTGTGTGTGTGTGTGTGTGTGTGTGTGTGTAGATAGATAGATAGATAGATTTTTAGATATATATTCTAGCTGACCAACCAAGTGCTGCCCAGAAAAACTCTGAATGACATTCAGTAAACTAGCTCTCCCTCTCTTCTGCTTTCTCCTCCCTAAAACCTGCTCTTCTCTCTCTCCTTCTCCCCTCACTCTCTTTCTCACTCTCTCCTAACATACCCATTCACTATTATAGAGTTCAAAAGCCTAAGGCCGTGTATTCACAATCAAGCTTACCTGTCATTTCTTCTGTCAGTTCATCAATACTGCCATTAAAGCTTACATGTAGACAGCAGTTTGTGGGTGGAGACAGTCCACTCACCATAACGGATGAAATTATGGTATTACCTAAAAATCTTCCGACCGACTGACAGCTAATTGCACGTGTGGACAGGTTGGCACTAATTTAATGACAGTTTGCTGCTGTATTTCACCTGGGATGCATCTCAGACACTGATCAGAATATGAATAAATTATGTATAGGCATTATTCATTTCACTGTTAGACCTTTCAACGCTATTTGTAGGCTGTTATAAGCCCAAATCATACAATAAAAATGTAAAAATATATTTCCATGTGAGAGACAATTGGTATAGGCCTAGGCCAATGATGTCTTTGAGTTAAAAACCTTTCTGGGGTGACACAGAGACCTTGTGTAAAGTTTTGTCTGGGTCTGCCAAGTGGTTTGAATTTCTACAGAAGCTAAACAAATACACAAACATTCATTTATTTATATATATATATATATATATATATATATATATATATATATATATATATATATATATACACACACACACACACACACACATATATATATATATATATATATATATATATATATATATATATATATATATGTGTGTGTGTGTGTGTGTGTGTGTGTGTGTGTTTGTATGTATACTTTTGTTTTTAATGGTCTTGTACATATTTATGCACTGGATACACTTCAGATTTACTATGATTTTTCTGTAGAAATGAGTTTTGTTTCCAATTACAGGTGAGCGGCGTGATGGTGTCCAGCGCCGAGGGATCTTTATTTGTGCGGGAAGAGCAGAGATACCGACGGTGTCTTCTTCAGCAACAGGGACTCGTAGGTGATAGACACATGACGCAGCAGTTGGAAAAGGGAAAGGCCCAGGATATACTGGAGTGTTACCCCTACAACATTCACTTTAGTGAGTTTTTTATTATAAACATAAAACGACTGAATGGGCACTGGTTTTGATTAGGCTGAGTTTGGAATACACCCACTTTTACATAAGTGTTAATAACTAGCAAATCAGTTATTATCGTCGACATGGTCTGATATCAATTCAAGGCACAGAACGTGAATTCGACAGAAATTCATACCACCCACAGAATCTAACACAACTTATTATCTCATATAACCTGGCGCTGCCCAGGATAACTCTGAATGACAACCCATAAACTTTCTCTCTCTCTCTCTCTCTCTCTCTCTCTCTCTCTCTCTCTCTCTCTCTCTTTCACTTTTTCCATCTTTCCCCTCTTTAACATCCCCTCTACTCTCTCTCTCCCTCTTTCTTCTCCCTAACAACCCCTCTACTCTCACGGTGACAGTGGTTTTATAAATGATGTGATTCCTGAGATTAATATCTGACACATGAAATTAAGGGTTGCTAATTCAAATGACTCGATTATTGTAAAGGTAAAGGTGGTATTTTTAATTATCTCATATACTAAGTTTAATGATACATGCTCCTGACAATAATAGGTAACAAAGAATAACTTAAGGATAAAAAAATCTCTCTCGAATGAAATAACAAAATGCATTTTAGAATGAGTAATAAAAGATAATAGCAGAGCTAATGAAGATGCTATAATTTCCCTCTTGCTTTACAGTGAGCAAAATGGCAATGATCAATATTGCCTTCCAGCTGAAGAATGACTATGCTTTAAGCCCCATAATAATAAGGGTGTGTGTTCTTGTCCCTGATTAAGTGATTTGTAAAAATTTGAAGTAAATTGAAAATGATTCCCTAACAATGATCAAAACCTTGTGCAAATAATAAAAATGGTGCATGCGTGAAATTACATCGCTGTAATGTGTTTGACGGGTCAGTGATTCAAGATGGCTGTCTTGTTATGACAGAGACTCAACACATGGGTAATTGTTTATAAACACAGCTGCAAAGTATTGGCCGGACTCCAAGTGTCGGTCAGGGGAGGAGCTTAAGGTGCCTGGCTCGCTCGCACATTGGTGTGCAACGTGAATGAACTCTACTGGTACTCGTCGCATATACAAAAAATGTAAGCATGCACTAATATTAATGAAAATCTTTCATATTTATGGAGCATAGATTTACTTGTAGTGATCTACCTTGTGCGAGTTGAATTTAAACAGCCATTGGATAAATGATATGCAAATAACACAGCTACTATGCTAAGACTCAGAATTGTGAGAGTGAGCAAGACTTTCTTGTGAAAGAAATCAACTGGCGCCCAGTCTGAGCATCATGTTTAGCAGACGAGAGCTGGCTAACCAGACAGGGCGGCAAATTGCCATTCGTGGTATTTCTGTGCCTCATGGATAAATAAATTCCACCACCTTATTCGAAGGGGAGATTGCATACTTCTCCTCTTGAGGAACATGCACTAAGTTCACCTAGCTATGGTTCACTACTACCTCATGGCTAGTTAATTTCTTGCAAAGATTGCAGACATGCAAACGGCAAGAAACTCTAATTTGATAACTCAAAGTTCTTGACTGAGTGCTCGCTGCCTACACTGTGAAAACTTCACAGCTCTTTATTCATGTGTCACTAAATTTAAATGTTCCGTTGCTACTTGCATTTGCTATCGCTTTCTTAAATACTTGCTGCTTACGTTTTTATAAAAATGTAGCATGCATTAAATTGCTAATTTGAAAGCATGATAGAACACTTTAAACACTGCTTCTAAGACCACGTTGCCATCCGTTTCAGATTCCGGATGCCTTTGAAATTAAAATGTTGCAGATTCTAATCAACTGCTAAAATTGGGGGGGTGGTGATTTCTTGACATTAAATCTAATCCCATTAATTAGCAACATCCTGGCAAGGTCGCCACTGTTACCAATTATGAGGAGATGGACTGTGTTTTTTATTTTAAGTTAATAATCTTGGCCTTACAAAACCCCTCATAAGCCCATAAACTAAAGAAATGCAAGAATAACAAATAAGTGGTAGGTTGCCAAGTGAAAGTAGATCTCTTAACAGTAATTTATTATTTATAATTACAACATGGAAGAAATTACCAAGGAAAATGGGGCACTTTGACTAAATCAATTAACTTTGAATTTACACAACAGCAATGACTGAGTGAAATGGATTATGCGTCACAATTAAGACTACTGGCCACATGCAAGTGGTCCCGTAAGCCAATTAGGCAATATTTCTATCAGCCCCGATAGGTGCAGTTCCTTCAGGCAGTCAGGAACACAGAAGCATGGCTAGGCTGGTAACAGCACTGATAACACTCCTGGAAATGAGACAATGCCAGGTAAGACTAACATTGAGATTACACTCTCTCTATAACTGAATCAATGCAAGAATTGGAGGGAGATCCTTTACGCTACTCACTTGCAAGCAAAGGGCGAGGATTATGTTATGCACTGTCTAGGAATTTACACATTGGGATAGTAGACTCACTGTTCAAGTTGAAGAGGCTAGAGGGAGAGATGATAAAACGAGTCAAAGAAAAAGACACTGGTCAACAAGTTTCCACTCCGGGGCACGTACCTTTGTTGCTTCCTAGGTTTGCATGCACACACAACCTTACCTTGATGTGACCGAATTGGCACTATCAATCCAGTGTGAAAAAGCGTGGGAAGTGTGACTTCCACAGTCACCCCAGCTTGGGTGTGTATGGACAGAGGTCACCCGTACTGAGTATTGACTGGACTAGTCTGAACTGAACTGAACTCAGCGGTGACCCCAGCAATATAAGGTCTCAGTTGTTACTGGGGCCATCACTGTGAGCTACAACATTGGCATGAACATGGGAATTATGAAATAGGTGTGGCCAGGAAAGGTTTGGAAAAACTCAACGAGAGATAAATTGAATCTGAGGATTAAGACAGGGAAATAGCTATCTACCCTGCAACATGGGTCACATAAAAGCCCATCCCTGGAAGAGGGTGAGACTGTTAAGGGCCAAAACTCTCCTGTTGTTCATAGGTCTGTGGGTATGCCTGTCTCCCATACTGTCTGATATTTTCCCCATAAAGTTCTGAAGAGTTGGCAATCTGGTGGTGATATCCATATAAATATATATATACACAATATATATATATATATATATATATATATATATATATATATATATATATATATATATATATATATATATTTTACGTTTTTCCTGGCGATTTAGTTTGAAATATTCTCTGTGAGACAGGTAGCAACAATTTAAGGTAATTTAGCCTTGTGATTCTGACTTCGTGGGTCCAGGAAAACATAAAAAAGAGGATAGCAAAGGGGAATTTCATATGAGCGTAGGGCTCTTGTTACTGAGGGAAATATTACGTAAAACATGTGGGCAAATTTAAAGGAGTGTATTTACATAAATGACATTAGTACGGGAAAGAGGAATGCAAGTAGATTATTGATCCTGAAGGGGATTCCTACGGGATGAATGAAACTGGGGGATTCCAGACACAGTCCAAGAAGCTTCCACGAAATAGGGTCCCTCTGAAATGAGAGATATGCACATTATACGCCAGTAATGAAAATAGACAAAAGAATAATGAATTCGAAGCTGCACTGAGGGTGCCAAGGGGCTTCGATGAATTAATGAGGACTTAGTACTGCCGATGCTAGAGGCGCACGGACATTAGATAAGGGATTTGATGATTAATGGCGCTCAAGTTAAGTAAATGTTACGAGGAAAAAGAGTGACTGAATGAAGGTCTTCCAGAGGACTTTACCGTAGCTTTGGTTCCAGCGCAGAAAGAGATCCGTGGATGACTTGCGATTTCCGAGGGCGAGTTCTTCCATGTGTTAGGATGCAAGGGTAAGGCGATGGGGACTTCTCGAAAAAGGGCAATGCGTGGGAATTTCACGAAGGGCCGGGCAACGGCATGTGGGCATCCGGCAGGTCAATGGTGGAGCGAACACATGGCTCGCGGTCGAAGGGCACGAGGAGAAAGTATACTTTGAAAAGGGCCACATGGTTAGGATGCAAGGGCATCGATGGGGCCAGGTGTTTGAGGACATCTTCACTCCATATCTTCCAGCTCGCGTGTGAGACGGAGGCCTCTGGTTTTCTGCTTTTATCTCCTCCTATGGGCAGGGGGCACGTCCAACACATAGGGGGGGTTGAGTCATGTCCAGCTGATGCCCGCAGGGGTAGCTTTGCCTGTAAGAAAACGACTAGACAGAGATCACTTTTGCCTCGAAGAAAGATCTGCTTAAAGGGAGTGGCCTTAATCCTTTTAAACCCTTGTATTCTGACCGTGCAAAGTCGATAGACAGATATCTCTATTGATCGAGCGGCTTGCAGTAAATGAAAACAACAAAACAAACAACAACAAAAAAAGAAAAGGAGGAGGCAATTTGCTAGCGAGTTCTTGCTAATCTTAATACCTCCCCATACAAGATGATGTACACACCTTCTTCGGGTGTGTACATTGATATACAGGAATGAGCGGCAAATGCTTTACGTTACTCTACATTCTGCCTTGCAATGAACTTTACTACTAAAGGATTTATGAAACTGTGACATTACTTTTAGTAATACACTGGGACAAATTTCTTTAACAGGACGCAAGGTAATTTAAACACTTGCAAAAGAGTAATTACTTTAGATTTGGTTACCCATTGGTAACTTTATAAAGTGACTCGAGCAATGTGAATTAATTAGGATTATAAGACCAAGTATATGAGGCTATGGCAAACAAATGAAAAGAAAGGTTATTGTTCAAGAATTAAAATACATGGTTACTTAATTTTAGATAAAATGCATGCGGTTAGTACAGTCTGCCTTGAAGAGGCTGTATAAATGAAAAACGGCGTTTATTTTATTTTTTTTTTTTGTAAATGACATCCCCTTTACGCGATATTGTAATGACTATACATATTCGCATTGGTAATTTATCTTCGTTTAACGTGCTTTGCTTAGCTAATCGTTCAACGCGAGCTGATGGCCGGCCCGCACACTGGGATTTTGACAGTCGTATGCGGGCAAGAGTATTCGCGAGTTTTAATTCGCTAACCTTAAACTATGCTAATTTTATGCGTCCACTGCCCACACTGAGTACTCAATGTTATAACGGGGCGAGCAGACAAAAGATGGGGGGTCTAGGACAAAGAGAGTTCTTAGAAGGAAGGGAAGGGGAAAAAGGAATAATAATAACAAAAGAAAATTAACAAGATGTTACGAATGAAAACGTGACCGCATATGAAAGGCGGAACACGTCTCTTAGGGCTTACGAAAGGGGCATTTAAATCACAAGGGCAAGAGTCTATGACTCGCGATTCATTAAAATAAAGATAAATAAATTACTAAAAGAGAGTAAATGATATTGGCAGAAGAGCTAAGGTAAAAGGAGTGAGGGTTTTATGGTGTTAGGCGGGAATTTATCGTCCTTCGCCTATGAATTACGGCCCGGACTATCACTTCAGTCCCAGGGCGAGAAAAGTGCACCCGAAGGGCGCGACTCCTTCAGGAAGAGCTGACACACATGCCCGGTGCCAAGGTATGGGCGCAAGGGCGTGCCACTTCTCACTCTGTTATTCTCAATGATTTATACATTGCGTGGGGAATGGTATCCCGTACTTAATTGCCTCTTGTGGTGACAATTTAAGGAAAGATTAATAGAGGATGATAAGAGATAGAAGTTCCTGAGGAACGGAGGATGATAGAGGAGGGCCTGACATCCCCTTCTGGATTAGGGGTGCCAAGACCTTCGAAAGATGAAATGGTGGCACGGGTGCCATGGGAGCTCTAGAGTTCTTTGTAAACTACCTGGAATTTCCCACGCCCGTGGTACTTTCGCCTCGAACCTTTCTTAATGGGACAGTCGTCCTTGGCCGGGGAAGCGGAGGGCCCGCGACTGGAGGGCGGCACGGAGTGCCACCTGGGCCTGCTGCTGCAACAACTGACGCAGGAGTTTTCTGTGCTGGTTCTACCATGATCCGTCGCAGCTCTTGTAGTTCATCGGCCAAGTGAGATATTGCAGAATCCTGACTTGCAATTGCGTCAGTGACGGACTGAGGCAGAGAGGAGGCGGTCGGGGGCGGCGTGAGCGGCTCGCAGGTATCAATGACCAGCTCAGGCACGGGTAGCGAGGCCACACCTTTAGGTGAACTTCCGCGGTGGTCGAGAGGAACTGTCTCTCTTACCGACACTGGTAGCGGTGCCAGGCTGGGGGAAGAGAGGGGGCCCTGAGTTGGATCCCGTGAATGGGGATCGGGGTAGTGCTCTGGCGCTGGCACTAGGGCAGAGTCAAGCACTATCAGAGGTTTCTTGGGCTCGTCGGTCAGGACGGACGAAGCTTGGCACTGCTCGGTGCATGCAGGTGGCACTGGCAGGAATTTGGCATCTCCGGCAGGGAGATCTGATTGGGGCCCTGGCACTGGCACTGAGGCAGGGCCGGGCACTGGAGTTGGATCGGGAACCGATCGGGGGGGCCACTGTACATCGTACTCCGGTGGCACTGGTGGGGACTGCACGTCCTCCTGGTACCCAGGGGGCGCCAGTCTTGACTGAGGGAGAAGCGGGGGAGGATTACTCACGCCTGAGGAATGATTCGGGGAATGTGGACCCCTAGATTGTCGTGATTTCTGTGGGGACTGAGAGTCCTGTCCCAGGATGACGTCATAGCCTCTGGGGAGATGGTTTGCTACTGCAAGATTGCAAATTTTGGATTGGTGAGGTCTTGTGACTCTCAATTGGACTGTAGGGAGTATCATTTTAAATTGATTTATTCCCTCGATCGTGACAAGTTGTCATCTACTGATGATAGCTCCGTAGGGAACTCTGTCCCTTCAGATGAGGGAGATTTGCGTGCCCGAGTCCTCGAATGCAGTGACTCGGCATGCAGGGTGGCTACCTCGTGGAGGAGTCACGTATATGGGCCCTTCGGCGGGAGGGCCTAATAACTTTGGATCTGTGACGGCCAAGGCGACGGTGGGAGTATTTGATTTATTATTGCGTGGGCATTTCGCCCAGCGGGAGAATGGCCATAAACCTTGCACGCCGTGCAAAAGGTCTGGCTAAAAGTCTTTCCGCTGCCCTGTAGAGGGCGAGGCGAGTTATTGGGCGGTTTTCCGGGAGAGGCGCCGGTTTCTTGCTCCGGCACTGTTCAGAGGAATGCCCCGTTTTCTTGCAATAATGGCAAGTTAGGGGCTTGCCCGAGTTCCCATTTTTGTGGGAATGTGATCCTCCAAGGAGGGACGGGGGATTTATCTTCCGCCCCATGGATCCTTCTTGAGGGTGGTGAGTTTCCCACGTCTGCTATTCGGCAACACTCGGTGAGTGTTGCTGGGGCTTTTTCCACTATATGAGTGGCGAGGGCAGGAGGGGCGTAGCGCAGGAAATGCTCGAATTTAAACCGCTCGAGTACCTCGGCGGTGCTTGTGGCTCCTTCGAAATCGAGCCATTTTGTTAATGCCTGCTCCGAATGGTACGCCCAATCGGACCAAGTCTGGCCTGCTTCTCTGGGCTGCTCTCTCCAACATCTCCTCCACCGCTCGGGGGTAATCTCGTACGCCTTCGTTACTGCTTGGCGTACGGCTTCCCAGTTTCCCCTATCTTCTGCTGAAAGGGCGTGATAGGCAACGAGGGCCTTTCCGCCCAGGAATTTAGTGAGAACAAGGGAGAGTTCCACAGGGGAGAGGTCGCAGCACTCCAGGACTCGTTCGGCCCTTTCAAGCCATACTTTGGGTTCGGACTCTGTCCATTTTGGCATGAACGAGTGAGCTTGGCTGAGGGCACTCATTCCCGCCGCAGGAGGTGGGGTGGCGTGCTGTCGTTCTAACATCTGGAGCTCATGGGCGCACTGTCGCTCTCGATCTTCCCATTCTCGTTCCTTTCGTTTCTCTTGGGCAATTCTTTCTCTCTCTCTCTTCACGTTCTTTTTCTTTCTCCGCCTGTTCTTTCTCCTCTCGTTTCTCTTGGGCAACTCTTTCTCTCTCTCTCCCTTCACGTTCTTTCTCCTTCTCCGCCTCTTGGGCAATTCTTTCTCTCTCTCTCTCCTCACGTTCTCTCTCCCTCTCCGCCTTGGCATCGTCCATTCGCTCTTGAACCCATTCTCTCAGATCTTGCCCCGATAGTCCCATGTCCTTCCCAGCAGACATATAGAATTTGAAGTCCTTGTTTTGTTGGGCTCTGGTATTAGCCATCTTGAAATAATGGTTATATATGTCTGAAAAGACTCAGGTTGTCTGAAAAGACTCAATTGCAGGAATCTGAAACACTCAATTGTTCAGACTGCAGGAGAATGGATCTGTCTGAATAAGACAGTTGATTAGTAAGTCTGAGGAGACTTTGTTAAAACTTAGTATGTCTCAGAAAGACGTGGTTGTCCTTGGCGAACGAATTTTAATGTGTCTCGGCAGACGTAGTTGGATTTTGTCACGCTCGGACTTGGCCGGCAGTAGAGTGAAGTTAAGGAGTTGTTCTAACGAACTAGAATGATCAGTCCCGTAAGGGCTTAGATGTGTGTGAACTACACTATATAATGTCTCAAAAGGACTTGATTTTGGGTTTCTCGCAGGAATTAGGAATTCTCGCCTCTCGCGACGTAGAATTTTTTTGGGAGTCTCTTAGGACTTGGAAATTGGTTGAGGACTTCTCACCACATGTGACGTAGAATTTTAGGAGTCTCCGAGGACTTGGAATTTTGTTAGGAGTCTCTTAGGACTTGGAATTTGGTTAGGAGTCTCTTAGGACTCGGAATTTGGTTAGGAGTCTCTTAGGACTCGGAATTTGGTTAGAAATTCTCGCCTCGTGCGACGTAGAATTTTAGGAGTCTCTGAGGACTTGGAATTTGGTTAAGAGTCTCTTTGGACTCGGAATTTGATTGAAAAGTTCTCGCCTCGTGCGACGTAGAATTTTAGGAGGAGTCTCTGAGGACTTGGAAATACGATTCGTCCCTTAGGACTTAGAAATTACTAACGGGAAAACGTAAAGAAAAATGTTTGCTGAGGAATGAATGAAAAAAAAAAGGCTACACACACTCGGGCATGGGCGGGGGGAGGGGGGTGAAGGACGCCTGACCATCACCGGAGTTATTTTTAGATTCTGGGTGAATGAACCCGTCTATTTATAGACCGTCTGGGGTTCCGGGGAATTTCCCAGTCGTCTGAGAGGATAACAGTAAAAATGACCTAGTAATTTCCCCTATAAGCAAAGTTCAAATTTCGCTTTCCTAACACCTAACTCAACTTCTAACTACATTGAGAGAATTTCAGCAATGCAAGCTGACCTCGTCTTGTCCCACGTGGGAATTTATTCGCGCCTAAATAATAATTCGCTAATCCGAAATGCGAAGTAAAATTTATTACAGGGGAATTTCGCACTATTCCTCGAAGCAAAGGATATGGCAAGGATTTTAACACAGAGGAATTTCGCACTATTCCTCGAAGCAAAGGATATGGCAAGGATTTTAAACAGAGGAATTTCGCACTATTCCTCGAAGCAAAGGATATGGCAAGGATTTTAACACAGGAATTTCGCACTATTCCTCGAAGCAAAGGATGGTTAGCACTGGTTATTTCCTAACTACCTATCCTGAAAGGCATGCATTAATGAATCTAATACGGCGGTTCTTTTCTCTCAGTGAATACATGCATCCCTATTTCTAATTCCTAGGAACAGTCACGATTGTAAAAAGGTTTTGCTAAGATAAACACATTACTTACGTGGAATTTCCGGATCTGTGTGCTGGTTTTACACAAAAGGTTCGTAATTCTCTCGTACCCAGCTTAGCTTTGCTAATAGCTGATTCGGCAAGTTGCAAATGCAATAAAGCAACACTAGGGAAACTGCAACTGCAAAACGAGATCTATGGCCAGGTCGCCATTTTTTACGTTTTTCCTGGCGATTTAGTTTGAAATATTCTCTGTGAGACAGGTAGCAACAATTTAAGGTAATTTAGCCTTGTGATTCTGACTTCGTGGGTCCAGGAAAACATAAAAAGAGGAAAACAAAGGGGAATTTCATATGAGCGTAGGGCTCTTGTTACTGAGGGAAATATTACGTAAAACACGTGGGCAAATTTAAAGGAGTGTATTTACATAAATGACATTAGTACGGGAAAGAGGAATGCAAGTAGATTATTGATCCTGAAGGGGATTCCTACGGGATGAATGAAACTGGGGGATTCCAGACACAGTCCAAGAAGCTTCCACGAAATAGGGTCCCTCTGAAATGAGAGATATGCACATTATACGCCAGTAATGAAAATAGACAAAAGAATAATGAATTCGAAGCTGCACTGAGGGTGCCAAGGGGCTTCGATGAATTAATAAGGACTTAGTACTGCCGATGCTAGAGGCGCACGGACATTAGACAAGGGATTCGATGATTAATGGCGCTCAAGTTAAGTAAATGTTACAAGGAAAAAGCGTGACTGAATGGAGGTCTTCCAGAGGACTTTACCGTAGCTTTGGTTCCAGCGCAGAAAGAGATCCGTGGATGACTTGCGATTTCCGAGGGCGAGTTCTTCCACGTGTTAGGATGCAAGGGCAAGGCGATGGGGACTTCTCGAAAAAGGGCAATGCGTGGGAATTTCACGAAGGGCCGGGCAACGGCATGTGGGCATCCGGCAGGTCAGTGGTGGAGCGAACACGTGCCTCGCGGTCGAAGGGCACGAGGAGAAAGTATACTTTGAAAAGGGCCACATGGTTAGGATGCAAGGGCATCGATGGGGCCAGGTGTTTGAGGACGTCTTCACTCCATATCTTCCAGCTCGCGTGTGAGACGGAGGCCTCTGGTTTTCTGCTTTTATCTCCTCCTATGGGCAGGGGGCACGTCCAACACATAGGGGGGGTTGAGTCATGTCCAGCTAATGCCCGCAGGGGTAGTTTTGCCTGTAAGAAAACGACTAGACAGAGATCACTTTTGCCTCGAAGAAAGATCTGCTTAAAGGGAGTGGCCTTAATCCTTTTGAACCCTTGTATTCTGACCGTGCAAAGTCGATAGACAGATGTGTCTATCAATCGAGCAGCTTGCAGTAAATGAAAACAACAAAACAAACAACAACAAAAAAAGAAAAGGGGGAGGCAATTTGCTAGCGAGTTCTTGCTAATCTTAATAATATATATATATATATATATATATATATATATATATATATATATATATATATATATATATATATATATATATATATATATATATATATATATATATATATATATATATATATATATATATATATATATATATATATATATATATATATATATATATATATATATATATATATATATATATATATATATATATATATATATATATATGTATATATATGCATATATATGTTATGAGTATATATTGATTTTACGGCACCAATTAAATTTAATCAAACTATAAGGGATACCTATGTAAACTCTGAAAATAAAAAGTCTCTGAGAATGCAAACCAAAATTTTTCATTGCACCAATTTAGAATGTAGAAACAGTACGGAAGAACAAAGTAGAGACAGTGACGTTCCCTATGCATCTTTGGACGTCTTTTTTTATTTAAAGGAAATCCCGTAGGTCTGCTCAGTGTCTTCTCATCAGTCGTGCGTGTAGTCACTTCCTGATATTCTTTCTCTGAAAGAAATTACTTATTCTCCTTCCTGGAGTGAGTTGTTGCCCCTCGACTTTTTTTACCTTTCCCTGTGCACTTTTAGACATCTATTTTTTCCTCATTAAAAAGTCATAAAAGTCTCCAACATGTTCCTTCCTATATGCCATGTGTGGGTTCACTTCTTACGAAACCTTATATTACTTTTTTTGAATAAATGACCTTTCATAGCTGGAGTTTTTCCCCTCGACTTTTATGAATTACTCTGCTTATGAGAATTGTCATCATAAAGCTCAAAACTTCCAGACAGCCTATGATTATACTTTTGTTATACGTCTCACAAGTAACAAGAATGTCATTTCATAAAAACTACCTGATATGCCAGTTTGGCCCAGTTGTTATGTTGCTTTATTTTATCATTTTACATTTAATTAAATTTATTTCACAATTCCATCCAAATTACTTGACAATTTATAACTTTTATCTGACAGTTCGTGGCTGCTCTGGGATGGGCGTGGTCCTTCTACTTTTGCTCATTTTGGCGACTTTGCTGATGTTCGTCGCTGTAGCAACGGTAAGCAAAGAAAAACGGCAAATCTCACATATGACGAATCTGATAAAAGAGGAGGGGTTGTAAGGATCGAATTTAGGATAAATATCTCTGCTTTTTAAGAATGGAAGTGGCTAGTATTCCATGAACGTTTCTGCAAAATCTTTAACGACATATTCCATGGTGGGAAAGAGACAGAAAGATTGGAGGAAACTCGTAGTATCCATTGATGATTTTAATCACTCTGACGCATGTTTTATATACTTAACAACCACATGAAAATAAAACGAGGTTGTAAATTCTGACCAGTGTTGGGTTTTTGCTAAGCCACATCGGAGGTCTGATACAAAATGGTAGGTATTCACTGTCTATACGCTACCATTTACTATCGTATAATGATTTCGAAGATATTCCTCATCTACTTAAGAATTATTGAGTTAATTTAACATGTAAGAACAATATAAGAAAGAAACAGGTTCATATAAAGAACTCGCCAGACAATGCTAAAAGATGTGTGTACCAAATTCCACGTAAGTCTTGTGATAACTTTTATATTTGCCAAACTGGAAAAGAGAATAGAACAGCATGAAACATGGAAAAGGTATGCACAGGTTAACAGTAAAATTTTTTGTACATGTTAGTGAGAACAATGATACAATCAACTGGGCAGGGGCAAAAAAGATCGTTTATCCAATTAATGCACTGGAAAGAAACATAATTGATTCTAGTTTCATAAAAGAAAGTTTTTTTAAGAATATGAATATCAGTCAAGATATATATAAACTTGATCCATTAATTTCAAAAGATATATTCAAGAGATATACATTTTAAGGGATTGTGGTTGAGAGACAATAAACGGATTCTGAAATCGACATGTCACTAATGTGGGTAGGACTCCACCTTCAAGCACCTGTCAGTCACATGTGGATATTTGGTTTCCAGCCGTATTTATGTTCGTAGTTACAGTCTTGCTAGCATATATATTGTCAATTTCTATCATTTTGTATCAGTCCTCTGAAGATGGATTAGCATTAAAGCTAACAGTGGTCAGGATTTACAACCTTATTTCATTTTCCTGTGCATGTTAGAGATATACATAAGTATTCACAAGTAGACAGAGAGAGAGAGAGATGGGGATATATATATATATATATATATATATATATATATATATATATATATATATATATGTGTGTGTGTGTGTGTGTGTGTGTGTGTACATACATACATACATACATACATACATACATACATACATACATACATATATATATATATATATATATATATATATATATATATATATATATATATATATATATATATATATATATATATATATATATATATATATATATATATATATATATATATATCAGCTGACCAACCCAGCACTGCCTGGAAAAACTGTATGACAACCAGTAAACTCTCTCTCTCTCTCTCTCTCTCTCCTGTTAAGTTACAATGCCCAACATTTTTGACATTTTATATTTCACCCCTTCTCACACCCCACCCCCCATTCCTATTGAGGCTGAACTTTGACTTACAGGGCATCGGGAGTGTTACTATTCATCTCAGAAACCTCGAAAACTATGAATCAGACACTAATATGTGTCATCTTTTGCATTTTATTTTTCACCACTTCTCACCCCCACCCCCACTTACTTGGACTTAACGGGAGTGTCACTATTCATCTCAGCAACCTTGAAAACTATGGATTAGACACTAATATCTGTCGTTTTTGGTTATTTTTACATGTCACCCCCTTCCCACCTGCTACCCCACTTTGGTGCCAGTGATGTCTTACCCCATAACAGTATTCTTTTCCAGATAGTAAGTCATATGTATACCAAAATGAGGTATGATAAACACCTAGAGTTTATTTAGTTACTAAGTCTACAGACAGAACCAGCCCTGTTTCAGGGAAGCCCTTACCACCCCCCCCCCCACTTTGATGCCCTTTGGTGCTAGTGATGTCTTGCCCCTATGGCATTCTTTTCCAGATAGTAAATAATTTGTATACCAAGTTTGATTGAAATTGTTCAATGCATTTCAGAGTTATGCTGGAACATAAACACACACATACATACATACATCCATTCATAAATACTGTACATACTAGCTGACTAACCTGGCGCTGACCAAGAAAACTCTGAATGAGTTCTCTCACTCCCCCCCACCTCTCTCTCTCTCTCTCTCTCTCTCTCTCTCTCTCTCTCTCTCTCTCTCTCTCTCAACACCTGCTCTATTCTCTCTTTCACTTCCTCTCCCTCTCTCTCTCTCTCTCTCTCTCTCTCTCTCTCTCTCTCTCTCTCTCTCTCTATACACTTTCTCCCTTTTATATTTCAACCCTTCTCACCCCCATTCCTATCGAAGCTGAACTTGGATTTAAAGGGCATCGGGAGCATCAGTATTGATTGTATGATTGTTCTCACCAACATTTACTAAACTTCTACTATTCACCTGTGCATGTTATTACAAACGTCCTTTGATCTTTTGCATTTTGCTTTTCCTGTCTTGATATTTCGATATACGGTACAGGAACCTGGCTCTGATCTCCTTCAAGTCTTGTCCACGGATTAAGGTAATTGGAAGTTGTTTGTTCGACCTCACCATTTTGCCTTTACCTGATTTTTTCCACCTGTTCTCCTATTCCCTTATCCATACCCCTTTGCATTCTCCCTCAGAGATTCATGTGATTTAGTTGTGGTGTATGATTTTGTAATATTGGAATACTAGTGATAATTTTGCATTTGCTTTGACTATAAGTGAGAACATACAGTGAATCATTCATGCCATTGTCTCGTTATTTGCTTACGTATTCCAAGTTAATTGTCATTCGAAATCCCTTCGTGTATTACATCCCTACTCTCGCAGTTCCGTGGTGCGAGTGCCTTTTGTGTGAAATTACCTGTAGGTCAATGGTGCCATCTCCCTGCAAACTACAGGTGCTATACCTGGTCCAGATATCTGGAATCCCAGTGTGACCCTTGTCTTGCTTGCCGTACCCCATCCCGTACATTCTACAGACCCTATCCCTCCCATACTTGCGATGTGCATTACCCTAAGAAGGCAGAGTTATACCTCTTGCACTTGTGTGACACTCTGGCTTAATGATTGTGATCTAGTACAGTAATTTGAACAGTGCCACGGAGCTTCACTGATAGCTCCTGTAAATATTTTCTCTTCTGATCTTTTAGTGAATTATACTTACAAGTAGAGAATCTTTGTTTGCCTTGACCCCTTTATTTCTATGGCATTTTGAGTATAGTCACTATTATCCTTTCTGTTCACGGGAATAGCCCCCTTGTTATTCACTTGCCATTATCTACTGTAGGTCATAATCAGAGTCACCCTTTATCCCCACGGCTGCGCTGAACGTGACAATATCTTCCGCATCTTTTATGCTGTTCTGTTCTCTTCTGGGTTTTTTTTTCAGTTTGGCCATTTCAAAAGTTATCACAAGATTTACATGTAATCTTATGTACACGTCTTTTAGTAATGTCGGCAGAGTTCTTTAAGTACACTTGTCATTGTTTTGTTGTTCTTTAACAGTACAATAATCCAAAATTCTAAAGAAGATGAAGGACTGTTTTCATATTATTATATTGTAATACAAGCAATTTTTTTTTATTTTAAGTTTCTCTTTTATTTTATTTTATTTAACTCACTGTCTAATATATAGTCAGGATATTTAGATTTCTTGATCGTAATCCTGCTCTTATCAATTTCATCCTCAATATATCTAGGGCTACATGAACGTAATGCTCTTAAAAAACATGGATGTGAACACTGATTTCTTAACTTACTGCTGTGATCAGATTAAAAATGCTCATTGGTAGAAATATTAGTAGTTTTTTTAAACACTGTATTTCAACACATTACGTGTCCAAAGTATTCGGAAATTTAGAAAAGGTAGGCAACCATCCTTTTCCATTTTCATAGTGAATTTAATTAATGGCCCTAAATCATTTATATAAACAAAGAAGTTATTAACACTTTCGTTCCCTGGCAATATACAATTTATATTATCAACATAGAATTCCACTGAATTCCAATTTACATTCTTTTACATATATTTTAATCATTTTGATTAGAGTGTTCTTGGAAAATATATCCAGTTGCCTCTTTTCTAATAAATCGGATAAAAACACCAGTAGATCGTCTTAATAACGAACGACACCACAAGAAAACTCACAAGCTAGGAGTCACTATTAGTCTATACATTATTTAATCAACACTATTCTTCACATTAGCATCAGAGATGCTACTAACCATTGGGTTAAGAATATTCACTAGGTACTTTGCTAGACTAACTGATCTAATAACTGGCATCGCTGGGTTTTTTTTTTTATTGTGAGTTTTCATTGTACCACAACTTTTTTTTTTATTAGGTTTTCATTTCCTTTTAAATAGTACTTTTTTTACTTCACTAATAGAATTGCTATTCACATTGTCTAACGGATTTTCATTAAATTCATTCTTCTGTTTAAAATTACTAGCACATCTTATTTTTCTACTTTACATCATTTGTATATTTCCATCATTTTTCAGTTCACTGATTGCAACCATGAATCTTTTAAGGACTTTTGGAGTGTCTAACTTTTTCATTTTTTAATAAGTAATCCCCTTAATTATGCTCATTTCTTCACTTGTTAGGTCACTATGTCACTATACATTTCCAGATTGCACAGTTCTTTAATAATTTCCATGAAGTCCATTGCACCACTTGACAGAGGGAAATTTAGCCCACATCTGGGTGTTTGTCTGAAAGGTTTACGACTGGCTGAATTTTTTTGGGTACCAGCAGCCAGTTGAGATAGAGGTTAAGGTCCCTTCTAAGGCTGGCCAGCACAATTTGTTGTTGGGTCCCTCTCTGGTCACAAACGTTTTTTATGCATGCACAACTCAAAATAGTCTGTGGTATATTCATTACATATCTTTTTCAGTTGACATACATTTTAGTTCTGTCCTTTCTTGTGTAGAAGAGACTCACTGGCATGTTAGGCATCTCTTCTAGAAGGCCAACTCTGAAGTAAACCACCATTCTTCAGTTTGGAAGGTACCGCATCCTTTGTACCACATTCTTCCACTGTCTTGGATTGGAGTTCTTTTGCTTGGGGTTACGCTCAAGTAAACTTTCTATCAGTTTTCTCTCTCTCATTTTTTCCAAACAGTGCGCAAGGTCTGGTGGTTTAGGAAGAGGATGCTGCGCCATTTCAGTTTTCTTTTTTTCTATCTTTACCCGTGAATCTGTTTCCAAAACCACTCCTGCCCTTCCTGCAGTGTCTGGCAAATCTTGAGATGCATTTTATCCTTGCTGGGGGTGCGGACTCGTCCTAGTTGACCAATTTCATTCTGGCAATAACTTTGTCTCTTTATGTACATACACTTTTCAGTATTGAATTTTACTAGTATATATTGTTGCTGCTATTGTTTTTGTTGTGTTTGCAAATATTTCTTTATTCTTGTTTTCCCTGTTGTTGCTTCTTTCTCACGATATTGAACTTAACATTGGTCCACAGAATCGATCACGGAAATGTCGCATTCTATAACGCAAATGTCCGTGGATTATATAAGAATAAAAAGGTCTTGGATGTGGCTGCTGTTAATTTTTCAGAACTATTGATTCCAGGATTTAAGAAACCCTTTTTACTCAAGTGTAATGCTATTCCAAGAGCCCGTGGAATAACCCTGTATATAAGAGAAGAATTTTTTGCTTCTCGTAGGTTACTGTATGGGTGTGGGTATCATGAAGTACTGTACATGGGGTTAAAGTCTGTGGAAAACATAAATTTGTATACATTTTTAGCTATCAGTGCCGAAAATTTCTCGATTTATATACTGGTTCGTGCCCGCTGTTCTTGGGCACGGATACGAAGTCTAATGACAGTGGCTTCTAACCACCACAATCAGGTGGTGGCTACACAAAACGCAAGTACACTTTTTAAATTTTATTACGAAAATAAACTATCATACACAAAACATACCCGAGCTATTTAAGAATTACGTTAATCTCAAAAAATACAAGCTAATTTACAAGAACTTTAATGCAAACTAAAGCTGGATTTACAAAACTCCAGTGACCACGAAGTCACGATAGAAGCAAAGGAATAAAAAAATCACAGAAAAGGAGATGCACTCAGATATTCAGCACTTTCACGTTGCGATGAAATAATGTAGACTTCAGATACGGACGGCTCACGTTACACTGAATCAAGGAACAAAGGACGAATTCTGGACGACGTGCGGCTGAATCAAGGCACACAAATTTACGTTAAGTTGTTACGAAATCACTAAATATCGCGATTTAATCGACCTTAGAATATTGCCTATCGGGCTCACAAACGTTACAAATTAACACAATAACCGAGATGGGCATCGATTAAATCGGAAAATAATTACCTAAGGCAGCATGGACGATTGATCTAGTAGGTGACCGGTTACCTGGGAAAGACACAAAAAATACACGTCTAATCTACTTGGTGCTAGAGGAAAAGGGGGGGGGGTGCTCTGCAGTAGTTTATGTATGTCCCCTTCTAGAATGTTCCAAAATTCCAGATTTACAAGGAACTTTCTACAGGTGCGAAACTCCTCTTAATTGAAAGTGCAACCCACCGTACACTTTCCAAAAATAAAGAACACGTTACAAACGAAATAATCACAGCATTTTACAATTTAGAACCATCACATGTTTCCACATCCGCCGGACTCGACGCTTAGTCGGCACGTTCGATTTTTTCAATTTCTACTGATATATTAAAATGACTAGATGAAAATGACTAGATGGGAGTTTTATGTTGGCAAAATCCCTGCAGAAGATTTTGTCGATATCAGAACCCAGTTTGGATGACTGTATTTATGAGTGCTTGCTTACTAAAATGGGAGCAGTCCAGGAAGCTGATTCCAAGGCTTGTTTCATTACAGCCTTCATCATAATGAATAGATAAGCTCACTTACTGCCATAGATAATCATGGTGTTGGTGCTCATGATTTCTCCACTGTTTCTGGTTAAGGGCAGTTAATAAATAACCTCACGCACCAATCTGGCAAGCGTCTTGACCTTGTATTCTCAGATGTTGCTGGGATTGAAGCTTGTAGCTTAGGTTTGCTAGTGGGTTCATCTGATCAGTGTTTGATTAAGGTTGATGTGGAGATAGATCAGGTTGTTAATGATGTTAGTTTTAAAACGAGGGTGTACTTGAAATCCCAGGCCAATTGGGATGGTATTCACAGTGATCTCATTTAGCTCAGGTGGAGCAATATTTACAGAAGTCCGAATATTATTGAGTGTTTGCATGATCACCTTAAGACTATTATCAAGAGCTTAAGTCCTTCTAAAATCCTCAGATTTTTTCTTGAAGATGAGCCATAATTTAATGCTGCATGTAAGCTTCTTACCATGAAAAACAAGAAGTTTATCATTTATGGAGGAAAAGTTTATTAGACTTTTTGTGGTGTAATTTCATTAAGCTTAGAGATCAAGTCTAACAGACCACCTGTGAGAGAGCTGAGAGAACATATAATCAGGAAGTGAAGTAGATCTTGCTCTCCAGTGGTGGTTGACTGGAAGTGGTCGTCTAACCTCATGTCATTACTCTTTAGGGTTGATTCAAACATATCTATCCTTGTAAGAGCTAATGGAATTGCTGTATAAAGCCGTAAACAGAAGACAGAACTTTTGACTCAAATCTTTTTGAACAAACAGTGTGGTGAGTCTCTGACGCTCCCACAGTCATACTTTCCAGATTATAAGTTGTATTCAATGGCCTTCAGGTCCAGACAAGTCAAAACTTTGCTTTTAGGCCTTGACAGTTATGTTGGCATAGGCCCTAACAAAATCTTTCCAATTTCCCTTAAAAAGACTGCTAATTTCATTGCTTCTAAAATTACTACTATTTTTTGAAGATTAGTTGAACCTTCAAGTTTACCCTCTGTTTAAAGGAAGGAAATACTACTGCATTACATAAGGAACTAAATTTGTCTTCATGCCCCTCTGAAAATAGGCCAATTTCAATTACCCCTGTTTTATCTAAGGTTTTTGAGAAGCTGTCTCTATGCAGCTTTGTAGGTTTGTTGAAGGTAATAACCTGCTACCAGAATTAAAGCTTGGTTTTTGTAAAGACCTAGCTACCTGAGATGCGCTCATGTCAACATCTATCATCTTGCAGAGTGCTCTTGATGAGGGTGCACAGGCAAAGATGGCTGGTCTAGATTTTAGTGTAGCCTTTGACCGTGCAAATCATGAAGCACTTGCCTATTAGCTAAGATCATTAAGAATTGGTGTATCTTTTATAATTATTTTAAATTAATTTTAATGGGCCAAACCCAAAAGGCCTGTGTTGATGGCCAGTATAGTAGCTCTAGAAACGTCATTTCAAAAAGACTCAAAAACGAACAGATTCCTTGTCCGTCCTTTTCGGGACCAGACGTAAACTACCCGAGGACATGGGGGGTGGGCGTTGCTAAGGCGTCGTCACTCGAAAAAAGAAAAGCAAGATGTAACTGCTTGTTGACATATAACAGCGTGGTGAGGAGGATAAACAGCGTCCATGCTAAATACTGCCCAAATGGCTTAATATTAAAATTACAGGAATACAATTAAATAAAAATTGATTAAATAAGTCAGCAAGTCCAACATACTAGCAATATACAGTATATATATATATATATATATATATATATATATATATATATATATATATATATATATATATATATATATATATATATATATATATATATATATATATATATATATATATATATATATATATATATATATATTATGATTTCTACCATTATATATCAGTCCTTTGTTCATAGGTTGGAAGTTAAGTTGAAGCTGCTTAGGACCTTCACCCAATCTTTTATTTTTCACATGTGGAGATATGTGACAAACAAATCACGTGTTAGTGTTAATGTGACTATAGCCATATATATATATATATATATATATATATATATATATATATATATATATATATATATATATATATATATATATATACATATATGTATATATAAAGACAAAAATCAATGAAGGAAAGAGAAACAATGGAGTACTGCGAGGCCTTTCGACTGTCGTCCTTTACTTAGCAGACTGAAGAAATATAGAAATAAGTTTACAAAGAAAGCTCATATAATGACAGATGGTGTTACGAAGGAAAAATAAGCACCTGGAATCCAACACAATTGAAGAATTAGTATAACTCCCAAAACAGGGTTAAATATTTAAGAGGTTTTACAAAGGATTAGGATCAACCACTCAGAATCAGGGACAGGACAATTAAAAGATTATACAAAGAGGTGACTGAACACCAAAAAATTTTATAAAAGTACAACTCAGTAATTCTCTTTTTTTTTTTGTAAACAATAACAATTTTTGCAAGATGAACATTTTTTCAAATAAAAAAATTATATTAAACATACGAATACATAGAATATATATATATATGGTAACTAATTTGTAATTAAGTCAGTAATTTTATCTTTTAGGTCATTCTTGAACATTTTTCTAATACAGAGGTCCAATAATGCATTCCACGGCTAAGGTTAAAATTACAGCCGGAAGTAAATAGCAGATTCCAAAAGATTTCTTGAAGAGAAATATTTCAATCTGGCAATCAATGAACTTTCAGTCCAATTTATCCTGTGAGAGTTTTCACTTAAATGAATGAATATAGCATTGGATGCATGTCCAGTTTTGACTGAATACTAATGTTGCTTAATACGTAGCTGAATCTTTCTAGATTGGCCAATATAAAAAGAGGGGCAGTCCAAAAAAGGAATTTTACATATTATGTTGTTGTTTTCTTTGGGGCTATTTTTTATTAACATTCTTGTTAGTGTGTTATAGGAAAACACGAGGTTGACCTTAAAAGATTTTAGCAATGATTTTATGTTTTCAAAACCACTCAAATAAGGCAAACTAAGAATGTTCTTATGGGTTTCTTTCCCCATGCTACTTTCACTATAAAACTTATTGTGGGCTTTATTATAACAAATATCTAGTTTATGTGAAGGATAACATAAATCTGTCCCTGTTTTTCTTATGTATTCAATTTCGTGATCCAAATACTGGGGACTGACAATGCGCAAAGCTCGTAAAATCATAGAAGAAAAAATTGATATTTTGATGTTAAGGTGATGGCGTGAATAAAAATGGAAAGTTAAGTTGTGGTTGGTTTCCTATAAATATTGAATTTGCATTGAAACGGTTCTCTATGTATTAAAACATCTAAGAAAGGGAGGCAATTGTCTTTTTCTAATTCTTAAGTAAACTTAATGGGTGGTACCCGGTTATTCAAATTAGAGAGTAAATCATTCACATCAGTACCAGCAGACAAAACGGCTAAAATATCGTCAACATAAATCTAAACCACTTTAAAGGAGTATAAATGATATTAGGTAAATATCGTTTTTCAAAGAATTCCATGTACAAGTTTGAGAGGAGTGGGGATAAAGGGTTGCCCATTGCCATACCGAATATTTGTTGGTAAAATTCACCATTGAATATGTGAGTGAAATAATAACTTACAGGTAGAGGTAATTCATGATGGATTAGTTCATTGCTAAGATACTATAAAATAGAATCTATAGGGACTTTAGTAAAAAGAGAACAAACATCAAAACTAACGAATCTATCAGTGGGGCAAAAGATGATTTTGTTTAATTTATCAACTAAATCAGGACAATTATAATAAATGTGAGAATCGGAAATAGTTCCAAGTAACGGAAACGAGAGCTTGGTAATATATTTCGAAAGTTTATATGATATTAAGCCAACAGTACTAATAATAGGCCGCATAGGATTATTTTCTTTGTTCGCTTTTTCTAATCCGTACAAGTAAGGTAATGAAGGAAATTCTGCTGACAAGTGACCTATTAGTTTTTTTTATCTTTAAGGATTTTTTTCACTGTGCTATTGAAATTTTTTATAACTTGATCAAGGGGATTTTTTGTTAGTTTTTTGTAAGTCGTAACATCATCCAGTAGGGCTTGCATACGTGATATGTAGCCAGCTTTATCTAAAATTGCAATACTATTCGACTTATCAGCTTTTGTGATGTGGATTGTATTGTCTTTTTTAAGATCGGTCAAACTCTCTCATAGCGAGCAGGGAAATTGCTTTCATGCCTAACATTGGCATGCTCCACAAACAATGCCAGTGTTAGGCATGAAAGTAATTTCCCTGCTTGCTATAGGAATTGCCCTGTCCCTGCTTTTGAACGGTTGGTCCACATCCTTTATTAAATATTTAACCCTGTTTTGGCACTTCTACTAATTCTTCAATTGTGTTGGATTCCGAGTACATATTTTTACCTTTGTAATCCCCATCTGTCATTTATATGAACTTTCTTTGTAAGCTTATTTATATATTTCTTCAGTCTGCTAAGTAAAGGACGACAGTCAAAAGACCTCGCAGTATTCCATTGTTTCTCTTTCCTTCGTGGAATTTGTCTTTATTTATATATTCATCACGTTCCATAATTTCGTGATTCAGTTTTATTTATATATATATATATATATATATATATATATATATATATATATATATTTATACATACATACATACATACATACATACATACATATATATATATATATATATATATATATATATATATATATATATATATATATATATATATATATATATGGTGGACAGTAAATTCACTTTTGGTGGCTTATCATTTAGTTATCATTTATTTTTATGGTGTTGTGATGGTCACAAACTAAATTGGTTTAGTACTGATAAGAGACGTTTCTCTCTACAGATGTTTCATGCATGCATAAACACATCAACAAGTGGACATGGCCGCTATGGGATATAGCTACTTAAATGAGCTGGTGAATTAAATACATAAAATGAGAATGGAGAATAACTAGTGACTGAAATGGGGATGCAAATTAATCCCACACTTTATTATTTTATTATAACTGTTTAATGTGTTCGGAAGTGGTTCCTAACTTTCTATTATCATGCATATTTTACATTTAACCTGTCATATGTTAGATTTACAGAATAATCTATTTTTTTATAAACACGGTTTAATTTATGCACACTAGATGTACGGTATTTAGTATTCATGAGAGAGAGAGAGAGAGAGAGAGAGAGAGAGAGAGAGAGAGAGAGAGAGAGAGAGGAAGGTTGCTCAACACGACTACCAACACTTCAGGTAAGCAATTGTCATGTTATAGTAACAGATAAATTTGGTGGCAGCGGTGAAACACAATTTCTCATGGTGATATGAATTCACGCATGAGAGTGATGTATGAATGATGATAGTAATTTGGATATAGGTACATGGGAACACAATAGACATAGGATATTATTTGATGATCTTTCAGCATAAGTAACGGAGGGGGGTTGGTAAATTGTTGCAGAGGCGAAAACTGGAAGTCTCAGTAAAAAGTTGATTACCGAGTGCTTTAGTAAGGTTTAAACACTATCATATATTTTCGTGCCATAGTTTAAAGGTGAAATTTCAGTTTTGCGGATGTTAGTGTTAAAAGAAATACGTGGGGCAAGGAAGAAGAGTGAGTTCTTTTATTTTTGGGTTTTTTTTTCAGTTTACTCAGAATTTTCGTTTATCTTTCTTTTTTTTTATCAAGTTATTTTGGGATGAAACATGTCTTTCCTATGTGCATGCTGGAAGTGGTATATAATATGTGGGGGATATAATGTGATATGTGATAACTGCATAGAGATAGTGGTCTGCTACATGGCAAGCAACTTTTGCTTGAAGGCAAGCAGTGGCAATATCAAAGGGCGAATTTTACTTCTGAGATTCCTCTTCTTTTTCTTTTTTTTTTTTATGGGGAGATCACGTGAGTTAACCTTGAAACCCATATGACATTGGTTGCAACAAACTTGATACGAAAACATTTAGAAGCACTGTGAGAGTTAAAAAAGTTAAGTACACCTTAGTTTAACCAGACCACTGAGCTGATTAACAGCTCTCCTAGGGCTGGCCCGAAGGATTAGATTTATTTTACGTGGCTAAGAAGCGATAGGTTACCTAGCAACGGGGCCTACAGCTTATTGTGGAATCCGAACCATATTATAACGAGAAATGAATTTCTATCACCAGAAATAAATTCCTCTTGTTCTTCATTGGCCGGTCGGAGATTCGAACTCGCGGCCAGCAGAGTGCTAGCTGAGAACGGAACCCCCTCTCCCAACGAGGAACTGTGCACTGTGAGAGATTCTCAAGAGGCTTACAGTAGGATGGCAGATCTGAAGGTTAAACTAGCAAAAAGCAACATTTTAAGATGAACAAAACTAGACACTACTGCAAAAGCTTTTTTGTCCACTGTCGCCATTAACCTTTCATTACATCCGCGTGTTTTGAACTTCTTGCTATAAAAAGCTATTGGATGAAATTTATCCTCAAATTTCTGCATTAAACACGCACCTACTCCTTCTTGACTAGCAATCTAGCATCTGTCACTAATGTGAATGGTAAAGAAAAATCAGGGAACTTCAAAACTGGAGGACTCATTAAAGCATCTTTGACTTTCTGGAAAGCTACCTGTTGAGCTTCACCCCATGAAAAATGTACTTCAGCCCTCAATATATCTGTCAACGGTGCCGACAACGTAAAAATCGTCTCACAAATCTACGGAAAATCCCCGCCAATCCTATGAACGAGCGAACACTTGTTATTCTTGGGTGTAGGAAAATTTTGCAATAGCCTGACCTCATAAATTTAATTCACACACACCTTCTACTGAAATGACATATAAGGGTTTTTGCCAGTACCATTGAGTGAGGAGAGTAGAAAGCTAACAGCATTTTCAGTCCCAAAAGGACAGTATAAATTTACAAGGAAGCCTTTTGGTTTGTCGGGTAGTCCTATTACATTTTCGAGGCTAGCAAACACAATCTTCCATGGGATGCTGGGGAAAAATGTATTTGTTTATATGGATGATATATTATTTGCTATGGACTCTATACGGGAACATTTAGAAGTACTTAGCGAAATTCTGAAGAGTCTTAGGACGGCAGGTTTGAAGGTTAAAGTGGCCAGAAGGTCAGGGAGATTGTGAATTTTCCTAAGCCCAAGAATAAGAAAAGTGTTCGCTCGTTCATTGGAATGGAGGGGTTTTCCATAGGAATTGTGAAAGGGTTTTCTAGGTTGTCGGCACTTTTCACGGATATATTGAGGAATGATGTGCACTTTTCGTGGGTGAAGCTCAGCAGGTAGCTTTTCAGAAGGTCAAAGATGGTTTAATGAGTCCTCCAGTTTTGAATTTCCCTGATTTTTCTTTACCGTTCACATCAGTGACTGATGCCAGTGGGGAGGGAGTAGGTGCATGTTTAATGCAGAAATTCGAGGGCAAATTTCATCCTATAACTTTTTATAGCAAGAAGTTCAAGATAATTTAACGTAATAATTGATTGATTGCGAAAGTGGACAAAGTGGCTTTTGCAGGAGTGTCTAGTTTGGTTCATTTTCAGATGCTGCTTTTGGGGAATAAGATGGGGGTTCTTATGGATCATAAGCCATTGTTGGATCTTTTCAATAAGCCTGATGTTTATCCTAAAAGGGCTAGTGGATTTTGACAATTAGGGATTTTAATGCTAAGTCTAAGTATATTGAGGGTAAACATAATGGGGTGGCGGACACTCTTAGTAGAAATTTTGTGGACACAGAGGATGAACATGCGTGTAGCGCAAGTGGTGAGTGTGTGGACTGGGATATTAATGTGGTGGTGAAGAAACAAGATGAAGATGACGTTTTAGCAGAAACAAAAGCATTTCTTAGAGGTGAATTAGTGAGAAAGGGTTTTAGGTTGCCTTATTCAGTTTTAGAATTAGAGGGTAATTTGTTGGTGAGGAAAATAAAATATAAGTTCAGAAGTAGTGAGGATAATGGGGATACAACACAGATCGTGGTACCAAAAGAGTTAATTACAGTAGTTTGTAAATTTGGTAGTCCACATTTGGGGACTGAAAAGGCGTACCAAAAGGTACGGAATCAATTTTCTGAAAAAGTCTTTTCTTCGGTGGATAAATTTGTGAAAGAGTGTTTTGTGCATAATTCAGTAAACCGGCGAGGGTCACGTTAAGGAATAAGATGGCAGAAGAGGTTGCGGTTACATTTTTCAATCAGTATATATGGAGATACGGAGTACCAGAGATACTTATCATGGATAATGAGAGAGAGTTTGTGAATAGAACGTTAGAGTGTCTTGCAGAAGTTACGGGAATACAGAAAGTAAATATTCTTCCTTATAGGCTGGAATCTAATGGGTTGTATGAGCGAGCTAATAGGAAAGTGCTCGAAGCTCTTAGAGTAACAGTGGGTGGTAACGATATTAATTTGGTTATCCCATTCGAGGCGCGTTTGATTTGTTGTCAATTCCTTCACTATGTGATGATACTCGTACAATTAAATCGTTAGTGACTACGGCTAAAAAGAGATATGCAAGTCTTAGAAGTACCCTTGAGTCGAAGACACAAGAGACGGTCGCAAGAAGTAATACAAAACCAGACGGCGAAAGAGTTGCAGTTGGGGATAAAGTGATTTTGAAGATAAATATCAGAAATTACTTAAATTACAAGTTGGGTCCCAAGTTTGAAGGGCCGTTTCGTGTTAACGAAGAGAAAAGTGGAAATAGGGCCATAGTTTTGAATGAAGAAACAAGAGCGACGAAATTTATTCACATATCTAAGATTAAAAGAACAACTTGCTGTTTAGTGGCGGTTAGTAGGGGAAAAATGCCCAAATCCCCTCATTTCCAAATCGCCTCACGCGGTCAAAGGTCGCTGATTTTTTCCTTTAGTGACACTTTCGAGGCTAGTACGTGCAGAAGATTATTGTTAATATATTTTTATTAATTTTTTTATGCTTTTTATAGTTCATCTACTAGAAAAGGACCGTTTCCCAACACTCACGTTCTCTCTCTCTCTCTCTCTCTCTCTCTCTCTCTCTCTTGTATAACCCCTCCATCCCTTTATCAAATCAGACCCTCCCTCTCTTTTCCTCTCCTCCCTTCCTCTCCATCCAAACTGCGCCCAGCAGATTGACTCACACTCAGGTGCTCTACGATAACTTAATCATCGCGGCAAGTGGACAAGACAGGACCCGTCTTGTGATGTATCACCTTATCGTCAGGTGACCCATGATAAGATTTATTTTCGGTTACAAGTTTGAGGAGGGAATGGCAGAGGAGCAAAAAGCATAGAAGACAGTGACCAAATCCGGCCTTAAATATCTTAAATATCCTCCTCCTCCTCCTCCTCCTCCTCCTCCTCCTCCTCCTCCTCCTCCTCCTCCTCCTCCTCCTCTCCTTCCTGTATCATTTGTAATTTACCCAGTACAGTCTGAGGAACAAGAAAAAAATTAAAACTTGGTGTATATATATATATATATATATATATATATATATATATATATATATATATATATATATATATATATATAATAACAGGATTTTTATTGGCTATCGACATACATCAGTACAACAAGATATAACATATTGGAAGACGGGTATACGCTTCATGACAGCGATCCACCCCTGACGATTATACTTCCTGCCCGTTTCATCATATTCCGGATAGTCAGCAAAAATTCCCGGATATCACTTCTGAAGTCATTACGTCCTGCCATCCCCGACACGTTTGATGTTACAGCACGGTTGATAATTAACACTCTGGAACAGAAATTTTAAATGTATTAATTTCTGAATGATACGTCAACACAAGAATATTCGCAAAAGGATACATGAAGCATTGGAATAATACTGATCTGTATGCATAAACAAAAAAACATCGGAGTAATCCATATGTACGTTGCGTGATCGGAGTAATCCATATGTACGTTATCTTTCATGCCGGAGCTGACAGTTAACCTGAACGAAACCAGAACAGGATACAGAATGCATCAGCTAATCTCAGAACGTCCAATTCCTCAGCTTTAAACATTAGTTTAAGTAATAGCTCTCTTACTGCCTGCCCTCCAATCCGAGCATTTCGTCTTTTTGAAATATTTGAAATAGTATCTCGTTACCCAGCAATCGTTCACGTGTAAATGGTGTACGGAAAAATCCTCTTTCAATCTCGATAGTATATTCCCTATTCCATAGTGACTGACGCAATGTACGAAAAACAGAACGTAAAGTCCGCACTTACACGAAAGATCCGGTTGTATATATCTGTCTTTTAAGTTAGTAAACTTTGTATCCAGAATGATTGCACAGAAATGTAGAAAATCCACGTGAATAAAATTCGGGTTTGATAGCGTAACTGTCAAAAAAGATAATCATACTTCTGGGCGACCTTTCCACGTAGAAACATACCAGTGACCTATATTATTAATATCCGAAGATGAATGTAAAGTGTTAGATATAAAGACTAGAGGTTTATCTCTATTCAACGGCCAAATAAATCCGCCTACATCATCTGAAGCGAATATTCCTAAATAACTATTTAACGGCCCTAACGAATATTTCAAAGATATTTCTAATTCTCTAGTATCCATCTCCCTCACCCTCTAACGTCATACTGGATTATCCTATCAGAATCAATCGATAAAATACCTTTCGTGTCTCCGGAAAGCATCACTACATGAGGCGTTGCCACAGGTCTTGCCAATTTATGGTTATTCTCATACTAGCGGACATTCCGACAGGCAGTGAATCCTCCTCCATATCCTCGATTGTGAAACTAAAACACAAAATAGATCTCCCCCTCTTAAAAGCATTGTAAGAAATCATGATTTCAAGTTCGGCTCCAATTGCCTTCTGCGATTCGTAAAACAACTGCGTTACTCCCCCGGGGAAAGTACTCTGAATATTATATAATATAGTGTTACCACTGATGGTGATATGTACATTACTTAACTCACAATGTTCGAAATAGAACCCGTTTCTGGTATATTCTCCCAAAAAATTCCTCATATCAACAAGGCAATTGTTAACTTCTCGGGAATACACGTTCCGAATGCCTGATCGATTAATATAGATGATTCATTTGTCCCCATAATGTACGTTTTATACAATGTTTTATCGAATACATACTGTAGTGTAACGGTTTAACTGATAAATCCTCATTTAAAGCAGACATGGCGTTATAGTGCAGCGGGGTAACCCTATCAATCCATAATTTTGCCTTCTCCACATCCAGCTGGTTCAACCCTCCATTTATATCCAGCTGTTATTAGCCATTTCCAACCTAATTCTCAAATTCACCGAATCTAGTAAATACATGTCAATACTCGCTAGATCAAGGACCAGCAGGAAGTAGGTATGTACTGTATACCTTCCGATGTAAGAGTCGCCATGTCATTATTAGCTGAGAATGCTCTAGTTATACCAAAACCCTCATTATAATCGTCATAAAAAAAATGCACTCCGTCCTAATGTAGCCATCGAAGTGGGTTTTATATTTTTTAACAGTTTGATATACGATTGATAGTGAAATATTGGACAGGATTCCACAAACTTCTCATTCAAAAATACCGATACGGATTTAAAAAGAGTATTACTTATTCCGTTGGCAAACGCTATATTTTGATCAGCTGCTAAATTCACGCCCTGCCTAGACACTCTAAGACATAATTCTGGCACAATGCTAGACAGGTCCAAGAAAGAACCTACAACACCGTTGATACGAAACTCGATATACCTGTCAGATAGAACCTGGTTTACGGATACATTACTCGGCATGAAATCAGCTCTCTCCTTCGAGTTAATCGAACTTTCGATAATTCTCCGTCTGTTCACATTCGGATATAATTCAGATAACCTGGCAACGTATGAGGGTACAGGAATGTTATTGCCGGTGCCCGGCACATTTGCGATGATACCCGCCATTCTCCGCTATATACTATAATGCTATGTTCACATATTCACGTATCAAGGCACGCATGCCCATGCACGGCCACGAATGGGGCGGAGCCAGAAAGTATGTAAACACAACGCAAATACAACGTAAATGTATCGTAAGTACTGTGTAAGTGCGGCAGCATGCGGCGCAACCGTTACGGACCACCCGGGCGTGCGGCGGGGGCCACGAACTTTTCAACCTGCTCAAAACCCTGCGTGGATGGCCAAGTCAGCTGTCAGGTAGCGTGGCCCGACCCACACAGCGTGGCGCCAGCCGTGGGCTGACCATGCAGCCGCCACGGCCTTACCTGGGGGCCCACGCTGCCCCAGGGCACCGCGTGGCTGTCAGCATGGAGTGGGAGTAGACGCGGCAACGCTGCCGCATCGCCCGCAACCGCGGAGATGTGGCAACGCTTTGACATGGGATAAAAGGGACAGGCGGCGCACTTCCGGGTCAGTGCTTCTCCGGCCAGCATCCTGTTGCTCTCTCCGTCAGCGCCTCCATCTTCGCCGTCCACTGCAGCCAATATGCCCAAAGGACCCATGCTGAAGAGGACCAGGAAAGGGGCCCTGAGAACTCCAGGAGCCCTGGCAGCTGGAGTTGCTCCCTACACAAAGCCTTCTGAAGCTGATGGTCCCCCATCAGGCAGCGATGCTGTGGTGCTGCAGCTTGAGGCCGACGAGCTCGTGACGGAGAGCGAGCTAGAGGAGGAGGAAGAGGAGCTTGCCCTCATCTACGAGAGCGACCCCGCCGCCGCCACCGACGACAACGCCCACGAGGGGGATGCCGACGACGACACCGAAGGCACTCCTGAAGGAGATGGCCTAGATGGCCCTACAGGTCAGGGACGGAAGAAGAACCCGTCAGTGATCCTCTCGGAGGAAAACGAGAGGCTTGTTGGCGAGTGGCTGGAGACCGAGGCCGAGTTTATTTATAACAAGGGCCTCACAGCCTACAAGGACAAGGCCAAGGTGTGGAGGGCCTTCGAAGAGAAGGGCCAGTCACTTGTTCCTCCCGTGAGCGGCCATGAACTGAGGACGTGGTTTACGTCCCTCAGTCGTCGTTTTGGGCAGCTCACGTATAATGTGTGATCACTAGCCATGTTTGATGCGAACTGCGGTCACTACACACTTTACCTGTTATATGTGTATGTATGTATACTCACTATTTCTCAAGGAGTAATGAAATAATATTATTCTGGCAACTCTTTATTCATTACTATATCATTATGGCGGTATGATTAACAGATAGGATATTAATTATAATAACAATAAATGTTAATAACAATGATAATAACAAGCTATTTACATTGCGATAGATTACGGCACCCATTCTCTATTAGCACCACAAACGTCCCTGCTCACTTCTACATTTCCTGAGAAAGGAGAGTCTACCAGCAAATCGAACTGTTTCAACTGAGAGATCGGCTTCCTCATATATACAGTATTCACATTTCTATTTTCGAGTTCAGTTAATACCTCTCTCCTGATTAAAATCAGACTGTTTTTCCGCATAACTTCATCTCTTCACTAAACGATAACAGTACCGACATGTAATAATCCAGCCACACCCCATCCACTCTCCCGCCCCGCCCCGCCCCTCGCTATTCCCGTGGGAAAGAGGACGTATCGCATATGGTTATTCTCCTCATTGCATAACAACTCTTCTTTTAATTTCTTCACTGACGTAAAGAAATTGACGATTCTCTGATCTTCCGTATCCTTGCGAAGCTTTTCCACATGTTCCACATGTTCCTTCTTGCTGCAATGTTTAATACTACATTGCGCGTACTCGTTCACTTCCACTGGTTTACCAATACCGTATTGCGTTACCAAGGTAGCGATGAGCGGCAGATCAACCTCCTGCATTTTTTTCCCTGGCGACGAATGTCAGCTGCTGATCTAATATAGCTTTGCCTTCCTCACTCCGGTCCCTGGCAGCGGCATAGCTCACTCCTGGTTTAGAATACCTAAGTCCTGCGACGTCTCCGTATGGATACAATTCAGCAGTATCCTTCGACATGTTACAGAATTTGTAACGGTGACCAGACAGGCTGATCTTGACCTGAATCAAGGTTCGGATAAGGAACCAAAGATGAGTTTACACGGCAAACCTTTCTCCATCTCGGATTACTACTATAATAATAGCACTTCTTCCTGCCACTTGACTGCTGTGTATATACGGTTCCACATGCCTGTACTGCACCTCACCATGCTGAAGCATGTTAAAGGTGGCATGTGTTGCCGCATCATTAGTCTCCTCCCCAACCACATTCTGACTCATCCGTAGTAAACATACTGTACGTATCCCCACCGCCCGAGTGTACGTGTCCGGACAGGTGTTGACCACCTTCCTGTTATATCTCGTTTCCTCGCAAAAGCTCCTTATAAGAGGTCCACGAAACATTTTCTAATCTCTTCCTCCTTGTTACATGCCCTGTTTTTCCCGCACCACGTTTATGCCCTTGCCAGATATTCAACTGTTTTTTTAACGCGTTATTTCTTATCAACCACTCCTTGATACCCGCTATGTTAATCAAGTATTGATAATCCTGTATGTTCAACGTGTTAGTTCTTTTAGTTCCTAAAAAAAGTCTTTTACAATTTTAAGAATGTTTGATCCGTTAAGGGGGGTTAATAAATTACCTTCAACGTCCCACTTGACAGTTCCCGAGTTTCGTAGATATTCGATTATACCAGTGGCGTAAGGGATTTGACTCTCATTAAACGATATAGGAATGATATTACTTAAGGATGGATTTCCACGATCCTGAGTGACGCACTGCTTAATCGCGCTTAAGGTATAGCAGTTTTCTTCGTTTTACCAACTGAAAGAGGAGGAGGTGTAAAAGATTTAACCACCGTTGGAACTTCACGTATATCCCTCGCTTTGTAAATGTTGAGAGGAACCGGTTTGAGAAATTCACTCATATCACAGTTATCACTATTATCATCACCACCGCCTTTACTACTGCCGCTGTTACTACCAGTCTCTACTGATCTTTCACCTCTTTCTTTAATTAACCTTTCGTAAATTATTCTCGGAAGCAGATAGAATTCCTTCATATTATTATTTAAAGAGACTCGTTATTAATCCTGCAACTATGGGAAGTAATACAGATAAAATCGCGCCACCTTTTCTACTCTTAAGTATCTCCTTCTTCTTCTTCTTCAGTAATGGAGTCTTTTTCAAGGAGACTTCACGGATCTCCTTCCTGCACCTTCTGAGTCTTTTCACATGAATCTTATCCCGCGTTAAATTCCCCTTAAGGAAGTTTCTAAAAACTTCTGAAATAGTAGTAATAAATTCTTTTCCTAATGCAGAAATTACTCTGTCCCTATCCAGAGGTGAAAGACACGATATAAATAGAATGAAATCCTTATTTTTTTATATATATTAAGGGTCTTTACTGGGTTGACTCATACCCGTACAAGCCGAGACTCATCCAACAAGGAATTAAATTGTTTCGGGCAGCCAGCCCCTCCACTCAACGATGTACAGTACTGCGTCCTATTACCTCTCTTCCTCTTTTTTAAAATGTCGATGTCGTAGAGTTCCGGCAGGTTGGCAGGGATTAATTCTTCTCTGTAAAATACCCCTTTAATAGGCTCTCCTTGCAAATCCTCTAAATAATATATTGTAGGATACTGTTTCCTGTCAACTTCCCTTATTGCAAATAATTCGTAAGTGTTCTGCATGGCAGGTATATCCCTTCCTAAATAATACATTCCTGTTCTCATCCGCTATACATACTACACTACCAACCTTCAGAAGGAAACTGTTGGGTTCTTTCCACGGTGATCCGTTCATATACATTCTGGAAAACTGTCGGTTTATATCTTCTCTGCCCACTAACGTGTGAGCTTGTTTCGGGGTCTGCCCGCCCCCTAATCCTCTATGTCCTGCAGCACATTAACATATTTATTTGTATGTTGTGAGTTAAGTATCTATATATTTTACTTTTAAGTGTTCTCATAACTCTTTCAGCTATCGCCGCTTTAATTTCCTCGAATGTACACTATATTATTTTATTTTCCTACCGTTCAGGTATTCCCTCACCTGTTTGTTAAAGAATTCCCTGCCTTCATCCGTATTTAAACGTGATACCCCCAAAAAAGCTTCTGATTCGAGAACCTTCTTTAACGTTCGCTGCCTATAATAGTATTTCCATCCTTTATCTTGATAGGAATGAAAACTGATCGATGACTATTAAAAGATATTTATAAGCCTCGTTAGAAGGGGCGAGTTTAGACATAGCCAGATCGCTGCTGACGATGACTCGAGGTTTCGGAGATAAGACCTTTCTTTTCTTCTTGGGAATTTCTTCAGACGATGACTCGAGGTTTCGGAGATAAGACCTTTCTTTTCTTCTCGGGAATTTCTTCAGACGATGACTCGAGGTTTCGGAGATAAGACCTTTCTCTTCTCGGGAATTTCTTCAGACGATGACTCGAGGTTTCGGAGATAAGACCTTCCTTTTCTTCTCGGGAATTTCTGCAGACGATGACTCGAGGTTTCGGAGATAAGACCTTTCTTTTCTTCTCGGGAATTTCTGCAGACGATGACTCGAGGTTTCGGAGATAAGACCTTTCTTTTCTTCTCGGGAATTTCTTCAGACGATGACTCGAAGTTTCGGAGATAAGACCTTTCTTTTCTTCTCGGGAATTTCTTCAGACGATGACTCGAGGTTTCGGAGATAAGACCTTTCTTTTCTTCTCGGGAATTTCATCAGACGATGACTCGAGGTTTCGGAGATAAGACCTTTCTTTTCTTCTCGGGAATTTCTTCAGACGATAACTCGAGGTTTCGGAGATAAGACCTTTCTTTTCTTCTAGGGAATTTCTTCAGAGTGACTTTATGTAAAGTATAAGAGGGCTGGCTGTGTAGGAAGTCTTTAACATCATCTCTAGTTATATTCTTCTCAACCTGTCTCACATCCCTGGCTAATGTATTTACACCGCTAAAACTGTCAGGGTGTTTAACATTTCCATATAACTTCTTCAGTACCCGCAGTTGCTTTTTAGTCACCATTGATAGATGACTTGATATTCGGTTTCACCCGTTATATTATATTAGTCCTGAGCTGTAAGAAGTTATCAGGCATGCTGGCTGCCAGGTCAATCAGTAGAGAACCGTACTGGTTACGGGATAACGCCTTATACATCTCCAAGAATTCACCCCGCTTCTGACGTCCGATTAACTGACGGCCCAAAGTTTTCGTTTGGCCTATGTCTCTATTCTTCATTAGAATGTAATGGGATCAATTGAGACTGGTAATATATTCTGCATTATGAACGCGACGGAGATTGGCGAATGCCGTCCAGCGGTAAACGCCTCTGTGACGTGTTTATTATCGTTCGCTTCTAGAAAACAGTCATCAAGAACATATAACAGACCCTTATCAGTTGTCCCTTGATCGGTATATTCAAAAGGGTTTCATATTATCTGTACCAACCCTGAACTTGTTCCCGGTAGATGGATGATTCTGTAATGGATGTTCATTTACCCCGCAGTCGAGTATACTGTAGTATGGAACTTCTCTTCATACTTTTCAATTATTTTCTGACAAATTACGCTCGTTCGGGAGTTGCTGTATCCCGCTACAATAATTCGGGACGGATTTGCAAATAGATTCACTGCTTCTGCGGAGAAAGGAGTTGCTTGCATCTCTAAGGTTCCAGTGACACTACATCATAAATGCTATTCACGCGCATTATAAAACACACACACACACTCACAAAGGTATGAAGAGAAAGGCCACAAAATAACGTTAGCAAATATTTTATTCACTTAGCATAGACATTACAAAAGGGTACATTTTTATATGCACTGAATAGTCGTCACATAATAAATTTATTATTTACAAAGAAAATGTTAGTGAATATTTTATTTACATAGAAGGTTCGTGGCAGGGGGATACATTATTTACCAAATGAAAGTGTCATCCATGAAATCTTCAAGATCGGTATCAGTTTCGTTGTCATCCTCGCTGCCGACACCGTTCACTCTCACTTCAAACACGATAAAGGCATTACGTTTTTTTCTGAATGGCCCCCATTTTACTGTTGGTCTTACGCTTTCTGGAATATCCCTTTATAGCAGGCAACCGGGGGGAAGGTGGAACCTGAGGGGTAGGGAGACGTGATGGACCCGGGACAGGTTGAGGAGATGGACTGGTTAAGGCATTACGTTTTTTCCTAATGGGTCCCATTTTACTGTAGGACTTACGTTTTCTGAAACACCCCTTTCTAACGGGCAGCCAGGGGAAAGGTGCAACCTGAGGGGTTGGGAGAAGTGACCGGCCAGGACAGGTTGAGGAGATGGACGGATAGTAGTTGTAGCAGTAGTAGTGAGAGGAGAGGGAGAGGGTAAGGGCGGGTCTCTGTTCTTCCTCAGCCTCTGTGCTGCCTTATCGAGTTCACCTCCACGTCAACGGATAGCGGGACCTGAACACGTTGTATCTCTGTTAACTGGATTACTCATCTCCTCCTCCCCCTCCTCTAACTCGAGAGACTCGCTCTCATCAGCGTCATCGAGGGTTATGGCCTCATATCGCTCTCTTTGAAGTGTAGCTGTTTCTTTTTCAGGGTGACCAAATGCGTATGAGTTATACACGTCAAGGTAGAAACGTTTATCCTCTAATGGACACAGAGCAGTTTATACTGGTCATGACATATGGCTTTTTGTTTCGACCTTTGCACACCTTTCAAAATATTACAGCGTTTTGTCTCAGTCAGGTATGAGTATACTTTAGGTTTAGCCCCGATGAACTCCCTGATGTACTCTGACCCTGTTTCTATTTTCATTAGGCCGAGATCTCCTTTCCTGGAGGAGTCATTTAACGGGTGAGATTTAGGGAAGTTACTGAAGTCCATATGTGAATGCAATGGTCCCTTCAACTCGCGCATAAGATCTTCGGTTTCTAAAGTGAAAAAGAAGCTATCAGTGTCCATATATAGCAGCTGTACCCTGTCCCTGTAATGTGCTCGCAATACGTTATAGTAAAATTTATACATTTTATCTTTAGCGAGATCTAATACACTAAATTCAATATAAATGGGAGAGTCTGCCAGTACGGTCTCGCAGCTATGGTTAATAATGAACCGTTCCTTGTTAATTAATCCTATCGAGCGACCTATACGTATGTTTGGACACATTTCTAAACAGGTTGTCTTCACTCGTTACTACAATGTTCTATTAGCATAATTCAGAGAATTTTTTATGGTGACACCAAAAGGTCCATTCATAAGGATTTAACTGTATTCCGCTTATCAGGGTCTATTTCCTTGGCTCTTTGCGCTGCATTCTGTTTTATGTAATCTCTAAGGTAGGCGTCCTGCCTGAACTTATAAATTTTTCTATACATTCTATTTCAAGGCCTAGCTTCACGAGAGTTTGTAATAGTGGGAAGCATGTTAAATGGTTCTTCATAGGCAGGTGCGTACCCACAAGTTTAACATTCTCTTTGGGGATTTGATATTACATTTTTTTTAATAGGTTTCTAGTATATTGGGATACATGCTCTTCTCCTATATTCATATGATGTAACGAGAGCGGGAAAGCGTCTGTATCGCTCGCTACATCATCCCACACCTATTTGGTATCTAAAAGTATAAAGTATCCATATTCCCCTTGTGAATCAATTGTAGTAATATCACTTCTAATAAACTCTTCTAATTCGGGAGTTGCGAGTTCCATTATCACGTCCAGGGGTATCTTAGAGCTGTTAATCAGCTCAGTGGTCTGGTAAAACAAAGGTATACTTAAACTTATATTCGGACATCGTTGTCGGGTATACTGACGTGAAATCCACATGAAGTATACAGTATGTGTCTATTTATCATGATCTTTGAAGTGCGGGTTAACATATGGATTCGAGGCGATAGCGCGTCTGTTTACTAGACTGCAAAACCCTCCTCTGATATTGGAAGTAATTAACTGATATAACTTCCCATCGCTGATGAGCGGGAGTTGCACCTTCGAAGAATACAAAAAAGCATCCAAGGAAAGGGAAGTGGAAGTCAGGTAATGCACAGGATCTAATCCAAACTGCTCGTACATACTGTATCGTTTCTCCAAGACATGTAAACATCTGCGAGTAAGCCCACATCCCTGGGTAAGTAGAGGAGACTGTAATCCAGCAATTTTTTCCATACCTTCTTTACGTGTTCATAACCTTCGATAGTCATTTCCTCACCCGAAAGCTTAGAATTGAAGGCATACATTGGTAGGATTCTCGACTCACTTAAAATTTCGTAACCCGTTACATAATCATACGGCACATATTGTTTACCTGAATTTAATACCAGGTCTTTACCCTTATCGGGGTAGCAGGATAATAGCATGCGGGTGATTTCCAGAGAACCATTTTGAGCGATGTGAGTTGAGGATAAACTAGCCAGGCTCCCTGTAATCATATTCCCACTGTCAACGAATTTGAAACTCCCCGTCCTTGCCGGGTAATATTTCCCTCCATCCCGCTTCACTATTTCGAACTTTATTTTCCCCACTTCTACTATCCACGATGGTATAGCAGTAGGCATATGCCTTCTGCTTAGTGACAAGTCTCGGATCTTCATCTGCGTCAGGGTTGACATTTATACGCTTCAAGATCGAGGAAGGCTACGTGAGTTGTCTTGTGCAGTGCTTGAACTTTCTTAAAGTATTTGAATTGCCTGGGGGCGGCGTATTTCACTGTAGTTTTGGCGTTACACATTAGTGTGTGTGACTGTTGAATTTCGGGGCTGGTGAATAATGTCAGGCTATGAATATTTTTCTTTGAACTTCTTAATTTATGACAGAATGAATTCACGAACGCTGTCATGTCCCTGACTAGGGCAGTGTGTTCATCACTGATGAGTCGTAGTGACTAGGCGTTCACTGGTTGGCTTCGCTCCTCTGTTAGCGAGATGAATTTCCCCTCTTATCTCCACTGCCCGGCTTCGTGTAGATTTTGGATAGTTTATAAAGATAAATGTTTAAGTCATTCATCTTCTCAATTTTTTTTAGAGTAGCTAGATTTATTTCTGTCTCGGGATCGCACTTTACGTTAATATTTCCATTCCTAATATCGGTTATCACTGCTCGGGTGAGGTTATCCTTACGTATATCTGGTTTCTTTGCTGGGATTTTATACGCTTTCAGACAGGTCATCAAACCGTTATAGCCCGAGCGTATATTCATAATCTGATGACTGCCTCGTAATCCTTTAGGATACTCAGCATAATTTTGGATATTGGTGAGTCCGCGCCACGTATAAATTACGACTAATTTTTCCAGAGCATATATACACCATCCTGATCCTTCACACGTCCCGAGGTGTTGTTCTAAAACGCCTGGGAGGTAACTGAGAGCCATGTCAAATAGCTCATGGATCCTCTCCCTTTCTATAAGAACCACCGGAGTATTTAAGTAAAAGCTATTGGTTTCAGAACTGTCGGTTGTTAGTTTTTCAAGACTGATTGTAAGTGACAGGTAAATGTTGCCCGAGTATGTGCCTAAAAGCCCTAAACCATTAAATGTTTTATTCATGTCCCACGTGATCCTATCCTCACTTTGTTGTAATACAGCCATCACGTCGACATGGGACCCTACTGGTCCTGAATAATCTAAAATATGTACTATTCTGCTACCTCTACGTCTTTGTAGACTCAGCGTAGGTCCGGTTCCACCTCCCCCTTGTCGTCTCCCAATTTCTAGTACTCTGAAAATATTAGATGTTGCTTCCTGATTTCCGGTACGTTCCTGAACTGACACTTCACCCATAGGGGCTCGATCATTGGTGCTGTCCTGGGTTGGTATCCCGGTAAAAATCTCTTCGAAAGGATACCCTCCTCGTAAACGTCTGTAAAGTAAGTAAAATAATGAAGGCAACGGAATGGGCTGACAAGGGTATGTGATGCATAAATGTGGGTAGCCTGTGTTATTTCCCACAGATCGGAAATTATATTTACTGCTGAAATGTACCGGGATTCAATGCCTCTTCATCAGGGAGATCCAGAGTGTCCAGTCCATGGATGAATTCTTCATAAGGATTCCCATCATCTTGTGGGGCTGAGCTGCTCACTGTATCCGGTTTAGGTTCGTCATTACAGGGTTCATTGGGTGGCCCCGGTACTTATACACATAAAGGAAAAAAACATTAAATAGAATGATTCGTCTATAGGTTGGACATCAGTCGGGTATTGACATTTCTATCAAAGTTATTATTACTTTTACCAACATCACTGATGATACTTTTGTCATATATAAATACTTACATTGATAATGCGGGGCTTGACAGATGTCATGATTGCATCCAAGCTTTCGTTACACGCCTGGTCGTCGTATTTATCACTCGGGTTGTGTTCACCATCGGCAGGTTCGGGTATTGACGTGTCTGAAAAAAATAAAAAGGAATAAAGCAAATAAAACGGAGGTTGTCATATAATTAAACGCAGCAATAGATAACGGCCAGGTGTTAACATTGTTATGTAAGTTTTTGTCACTGATAATACTATCACTGATAGTAGTCATGATTCTACCCAGACTTTCATTAAACACGTCGTCATGGTATTCACCGTGGGTGGGTTCGGGTGTTGCCGTGTCTGGAAAAAGGAAGGCACCATTTAACTCAAGCTGTAAATCATAGGCACGTGTTATACCGGCAGTTAAGTTTATTATTACTGTTAGTGTCATCACCAGTATTGTCAAAGGGGAATTATATAAATACTTACAGCAGAGGTTCATAAACTCGTTGAGTGCGGCAGTTTCTTCGGGAGTGTTATCATACACTTCCTCGATGACATGGGACCTCAGAGAAGGAGTATTTAAATCGGGTGTGTCACGATTCTCCATTTCTGCGTTTCTTCACAAGTGGTACTACGTTCTCTCCTGTGAACTCAGATATACAGATTCAGGTCGGATTCGGTCACTGTCTTATATGCTTTTTGCGCCTCTGCCATTCCCTCCTCAAACTTGTAACCGAAAATAAATCTTATCATTATCATAGGCCACCTGACTATGAGTCACTCTGATGGAACAGAGAAACGACGATAAGGTGATACGTCACAAGACGGGTCCTGTCTTGCCCACTTGCCGCGATGATTACGTTATCGTAGAACACCTGAGTGTGAGTCAATCTGCTGGGCGCAGTTTGGATGGAGAGGAAGGGAGGAGAGGAAAAGAGAGGGAGGGTCTGGTTTGATGAAGGGATGCAGGGGTTATACAAAGAGAGAGAGGGAGAGAGAGAGAGGGGGGGAGGGAGAGAGAGAATGAGTGTTGGGAAACGGTCCTTTTCTGCGTAGATGAACTATAAAAGCATAAAAAAATTAATAAAAATATATTAACAATAATCTTGTGCACGTACTAGCCTCGAAAGTGTCAATAAAGGAAAAAATAAACATCATGTATGTAGATGAAATAAGTGAAGGAGTTATACAAAGAGAGCCGGAGGGACGGAAAACGATACTCTTCTACGTAAATGAACTGTAATAAAGAGAAAAATCTTGATAACATCTCAGGATCGGATATCTCGGATGAGTCACCCTTGATAACATTTCAGGATCGGAAATAGGATGGGATGAGGCAACGCCCTTTGACCAACGACCTTTGACCGCGTTTTTACCTCATGTAGGGAGATGAACTCTTATCTCAGATGAGCCACCCTTGATAACATCTCAGGATCTGATATCTCGGACGAGTCACCCTTGATAACATCTCAGGATCGGAGATGGGATGGGATGAATCAGCGACCTTGGACCGACGACCTTTGACCGCGTGAGGCGATTTGGAAATGAGGGATTTGTGCATTTTTCCCCTACTGGAGTTTGTTTGGTTTTTTTGGTGGGGTATTTATTATCGTTTTCTCTCTCTCTCTCTCTCTCTCTCTCTCTCTCTCTCTCTCTCTCTCTCTCTCTCTCTTTGTCGGGATTAAGCAATTATTTAAATTTTTTATCTCTTTCCTCTGTTTTCAGGTGGGGAGATTTACCATTTGTCAAATTCTTTAACAGGTTTATTTTGGACACAAAGGTTTTGTATCATCTGTGTCATTTGTATCATTTCTTGTGGTAGAAGTAGGAGGTGTAAAAGAGCAGTGGTCGCTTTAGCTATAGGAGAGACAGCAATGGTCATAGCAGTTGGCGGAGCAGCAGTTACAAGCCTAATGCGAGTGGAGGCATTGGAAGTTGAGGTAGCAAACCAGGGTAGAGTTCCGGAAAAGTCATGTGGTAGTAACGCAGAGTTTCATGTAATGTTTGAAGTTTTGAGAAATATATATATATATATATATATATATATATATATATATATATATATATATATATATATATATATATATATATATATATATATATATATATATATATATATATATATATATATATATATATATATATATATATATATATATATATATATATATATATATATATATAAATATATATATACATACATATAATATGTTACAATTCACTGTTCAGGGGATTAGAGGTGACCTAGATTTGACAATAGTTTTTTTACAGTTCATACCACGGTTTGGAATATTGAGAAAGAGAACGAATCTTTGTTAAATGAGATTATATCTCAAGTAAAAGCGATAATAGTAGCGTCAGAAGGGTATATTACCTATAGGGAAGTTAGAGCCAGTTTTGCTGAGAGCAGCTTCCGAGTGTGGGTCCAACATAATTTTCACAGGCAGTGATTTATATAGATATTATGGGATAATAAGAGTATATTTGTCAGGCAGAAGGTTAATTGTTGAAATTCCAACAAGCGATAAGGAACCGTTTTTAGTTATATATTAAAGCCTTTTCCTAGTACATATAATAACACAGTAGTGATGTAAGAGGGGATAGAGACTATTAGTGCAGCAGATAATTGCATATTTCATAAGAATCGTTCAGATAGTGAAACAAGCATGAAATTTTGCACAAGTGCTCTTTAAAGTTCCCTCTATCAGAAAAGGGCGCTGGCCACGCAAAAAATTTAATATGGCGGCCAAATTCCAAGATGGCGGCCAGTATCGACAGATTTTGGCTAATTTTTCACTAGAATGGCATGTATTTGCTTCTAGCAATATGGTAAAGCTCTTCCATACTATTTCTTGTGAATATTATGTTTCTGTAGCTTCCCAGTACAGTTTACCTTTAAATATGGGGCTATATGGCTGCCAAGAAAAGGTAGAAACAATAATTATAATGAGAAATAATGCCCGTTCAACAATTATCGTTTTAAGCATGGATCTTGGTTTCTGTGGTTTTAGATCCTAATGAGGCCATCTCTTTCGAATAACTCATCAATTTTGAAGGAAAATTAATAAATGTAAAAGAGTGTATGTCTGCACACAACCAGGGCACACTGGTGACATCACTGCTGTGTAACTCAGCATGGGGTTCAGTGCCAGCTAATCCAGCTTTACTAATCCTGTAGTCTTAGACTAGTAGTTGTAGTATAGTTTAGTTTAGTGTCCCAAATGCTTTCTAACAGCCCCAGACCAGCTATAGTTAGATAGCCGCACCTGAATAGACAGGATGTGCCAGCACGGGAGAGCCGAGCCAAGGGTATGGGGGCTGTACATGATGGTTCATGTACTTACCCGGATGGTGTACAGATCACACGGGACTTAAATGGCACTGGATGAATGATCGGGCTAGGTGTAGGGAGACCGAACCTAGTTGAATCCCATACAGGAATGTGTGCTTTGTTTAAGGTGGTAAAGGATAACCCCTCGGCCTTAATCAAAAGTGAAATCATGGCAGAATGTGATGCCAATCCAATATTGAGCAGTAGAAAAACAAACTGGAGTTTGTGTTGTCTTTGTCAGAAGGACAAAAGAGGTGAGCACTGACATCACCTCCAAGTCATCATGTCCTAGACCATGATGGGTACACAATGCTGGCAAGGAACATTCCCATGTTCAGTGAAATTAATGAAATGCCACTGATAATGGATCCAGCAAGGCTGGATGAAGGTGATGGCATAGAGGCCACTCTCAGGAAAAATGCAGCAAAATACCATGTGAACTGTCGCTTGTTGTTTAACAACACTAAATTGGACCGTGCAAGCGACAATCCAATAACCAGACCAGCAACACTGAGACTAGTCGTGCAAAACTGCGCCAACCAGTCATGACAATGAAGTTTGCATTTTCTGTGAGAAAGTGGCACCTGCATCTGATCTCAGACAGGCTAGTACTAAGGGCCTTGACTTGAAATTGCGTGAATGTGCAGAGATACTTAGTGATTGGTGGGGATGTCATTGCACAGGAGTTTAAGTATCACCATGCCTGTCTTTGTGCCCTCTACAACAGAAAAAGGTCCTACCTGAGGAGCCTTGAGAAAGACCAAGGTAGCACTGAGTCAGAATCAGATGTGTATCCACTAGTTCTGTCAGAACTGATGACATACATTGTTGAAAACAACCTTTGTTCAGATGATCCAGTCACATTTCGGCTGGCAGATATTTGCCACCTCTACCAACAACGTCTGGAACAATTAGGTGTAGAGTCACCAAGTGTAAATTCCACGAGACTCAAAGACAAACTTCTGGCAGAAATTCCAGAACTTGAGGCTCATAAATCTGGCAGAGATGTATTACTTGCATTTCAAAAGGATGTGGGAAAAGCACTTGCTCAATCATCTGATCTTTCAGAGGCAGTTATCATTGCTAAAGCAGCAAATATTCTCAGAAAGTCTATACTTGATCATCAGTCACGGTTTGATGGCACATTTTCTGAGGCTTGTGTACGAAATTCTGTGCCTCCTCTCCTGCTCCAGTTTGTAGGGATGGTTGAGCATGGGGCTGACATCAAGTCACAGTTACGATTTGGAGCATCAAAGTCAGACCAGGCCATTGCACAGCTCATGCAGTTCAACTGCTACTCCCCGATACAAAGAGGGAGCAACAACTCATAGACACTCCAAAGACAGAGAAACACCATTCCCAGTCTACATGGGACTCTCAGTCTATGCCAAAACCAGGAAGAGAAACCTGGTTGAAATGCTACATCAGTATGGCCTCAGTATCTCTTATGACAGAGTACTGGAGGTCTCTGCACAGTTAGGAGATGCCACAGTTAGCAAATATGTGGAGGAGGGTGTGGTCTGTCCCCAGTACTGCGAAAAGGGTTGTTCACCACTGCAGTGATGGACAACATCGACCACAACCCATCTGCAACTACTGCCACTACCTCCTTCCATGGAACTAGCATCTCCATATTTCAGCACCCCACCAAGGAGAACACTGGACAGGAAAGACAGCAACTAAAGTTTGCACCTGAGAAAGTGAGGTCGGTGCCTGAATTGCCGGACACATTCACAAACATCTCACCAGCTTCCTTTCAAACAAAGAACCCTGTGCCACCAAACACTGCAATACCAAAGCAACTCTCTGGGCCAGGAGAAGGTGAATGGCATGCTCTTCTTCCATGCGTTCACAGGCTGTGATACAGTGTCAGCCTTCCGGAGCAAGGGCAAGAAGACCGCCTGGCAGACATGGAACATCTTTCCAGAGGCCTCCACTGTGTTCTCCAAACTGAGTCACTACCCTCTCAGAGTGGAAGAGAGTGACCTGAAGGTCCTGGAGAGGTTTGTCATACTTATGTATGAAAGATCCAGCACTGCTGGCACTGTGGATGAGGCTAGACTTGATATGTTTGCCAGAAAACAAAGGGCATATGAGGCCATTCCACCAACCAGGGGAGCTCTCCTCCAACACACCAAGCGTGCTGCGTACCAGGCTGGTTGTGTGTGGGGCAGGCCACCCAGTGTCAGCCACAGCCAGAGAACCCTGCTGAGTGGGGATGGCAAAGTCTGGTGAAGCATGGCAAGTCCTCTGGACAACCAACTCGCCCTTAGCCAAGAGTTGCCAACAGCTTACCAAATGTGGATGCAAAGCAGGCTGTCGGGAAAGGTGCAAGTGCTACAAGCTGGGTCTTCCCTGCACAGCTCTGTGCACTTGCAAATGTGAAGTCTAGATAAATATTGCCCTCTCTTCAGTAGATAATCTAGCTTGAGCATCCAACGTGTCATGCTATGCCTACCTTCTTATCCTCGAATTTTTCAAAGGTGTAGGTTGAGAGACCTATACATAGATTGGTTGCGTTTAGTCCGTATTTCTCTTCTTTTCTTTTTATGGTTACAGTCTTAGACACAATGTTGTATGTGACCATACCATTACTATTTCAGTTGAAAATAGCATATTAGTTAAACTGTCTGATCACATGAATATACCATTAAATAAAAACAGTTGGTCTCTATGTCTGCTAGCGCTGTGGATAGAAAAAAAAAAACTTTTATGGCAACCATTTTGTACGCCATCTTGGTTACAATTCATTTAGTAAGGGTTTTCAATAAAATGTGTGGTATGGAACATTTTTATAACCTAAAAGTCGAGGTTTAAAAAAAAAAACTGGCATATTCCATCCAATAGATGCTTCCAAACCAGTGAATCTTAACATAGATGGCGGCCATTTTGAAAAATAGCCGCCATCTTGGATTTTCAGGTGGCCAGCGCCCTTTTCTAAGAGAGCGTAGTCTTAGGAATGTTTGTGCCAAATTTCATGCTTGTTTCACTATCTGAACGATTTTTACAGCAATCTGCTGCACTATATGTACATATTGGGTGGTAAATACCAATCTTCAGCTGTAGATTATAAATAAGGGGTTTACATTAAGAGATATAGTTTAAGGGGGGTTGTGATTTTTAACTGACTCATGACGTGATACCTACAAAATATAGTTTTAAGCCAGTTCACAATGACTACATGGTGATGCCAATGCAAACATCTGCAACAGTCTTTTGTAGGAGCTGCAGAATCATGAAGGTCTGCAAGATCTCGTCTACGTCATTACTTTTGGAGGGGTCCCAGTTATTTGACGGTGGATGCAAGGCAGTCTTCACAGAGTACATCATTCTCAGCAGGAGGATTTATAATTTGACTACAAATATCTATCTTCAACATTTTCATCATCATCATAATAGGGTGAAATTACCGACTGCAGAGGAGATTACAACGTTACCAGCATTAAAAGAAGAGGAAGAAACTTACTATATTAAACTATTACATCTTCATAAGTTGGTGTTACCTGGTGTTCTAGCTGTGTTGCTATTGATTATTGTGATAATGGAGGTTGCCATTTTTCTGAGATGCAGGCGCATGTGCTGTTTTAGGGAGAAGCAGTCTCCAAGCATGCAAATGACAGCGAATCGTGAAGCAGCTTGTATAGGCATTGTTTGTGTCAAGGTCAACACAAAGGGGCGGCCGAGCCCTGTTTCTGTTGTTCGTGTCACTGTGAGACAATGGAGTATTTTTGTGGAATTCAGTGCATTCCAGAAGGGAGGTGAATGCTTGATGATCTGCAGAGTTCAGCACGAAGTCCCCGGACAAAGTCCCTTGGATATAGCCCTGGGAAAGGAAGTTATGTCAGTAATACGTTTATTAAAAGTTCTAGAAGCTTTTGCCCGGATATAACCAGAATCTGGATGTGTTGGGAGAAGACATTCGTGTGTTTGTGTGTTGTGTACAGTGGCTCACAGGTTAAGTGTCGGAAGCTTTTATGATAAGCCATTCGTTCAATTTTGAAAAGCCACGTGAGAAAGGACTTATAAGGACTCTGGGATCAGATTCCCTTGCTGTATGGTGAGTGTTAAGCTTAAACAGTACTTATATTTTAGTGACAATCATTTTGTTGTTTCTTTCAGCATTTATTTCTGTGTGATGCAATGTTGTGAGTGTGAGTTAAGTTGGTTCCAGAATTAATGAGAGATAATTTCTCTCTTTACAGATGTTTCATGGACAGCCATAGGTAGTCATGTCATATAGCCACTTAAGTGAACTGGTGACTCACAGACATTGAAATAATATGAAGTATTTAGTGACTGGATGGGGAATGGGAACAATCCCACAATTATTATCATTTATGACTGATTTATGCTGTTGGGGAAGTGATTCAATAATCTGCTATTATCATATCTTTCATTTAACCTGTCATGTTGTTAGATTTATCAAATAAACTTCATTTTTAAAAACACCGTTTAATTTACACACACTGGATAAAAATGTAGGATTCTGATAGAGAGAGACAGAGGAATGCCAGATCGCTCGAGAGAGAGGGGAGGGAGAGAAAGATGTAAAGCCACAGCTACCAACACTTCTGTTCTTTTGTGTAACAGACACACACACACATATATATATACACTATATATATATATATATATATATATATATATATATATATATATATATATATATATATATATATATATATATATATATATATAATAAACATATTTGTTCAATAATGAAAACGATCGAGAAACTAAACGACACAGCGTTATTTTGTGATGTGAGTTAGAATGATGAGATATGAGGAGCTGCACCGGCTGGCCAAAAAATAATGCCAAGCATAAATGGAAGGCAGAAATAATGAGAAAACTGTATGATCTCGAATGTAAGACCAGAACCGTATGATTCTTATAGACACTCTGAAGAAAATATTTTGATAATAGTAAAATAAAAGAAGAGGGAGCCATGTAACAGGATAAATGAAGAAGGTAACTTGATCTCTACACATAGCTTGAATAGAAGAGAAGTACCTGTGGAAGCAGTTATGTGGGTGTAAGAAGTTATTGTAGAATTAATTCTCCTTCCATGGAAGCGGATCGTGGGTGTAGAATATTTACGAGAAACAGGTAGCTGCTGAAACTTTGTTTGCGTACTAAATGAAAATTGAAGCTTGAAATGGTAAGAAATATCGTACTATAAAATGTATGCAGTAAAAATGTTGTCCCAGGTAAACCTTTTGTGAGATTTTTTGGTTATGTGAAAAGAAAGACCAATAGATTGGTGGAAAATGTGTATAAACCAGATGCTCGGAAGCGTTGGGGAAGGAAATCGAGAAGGTATTGTCATATCAGTGTATAAGAAGTGTTGGGATGGAAGGCACGAAGTCAATATTTGGTAAGTCCGAGAGAGCAAGATATGAGTGAGTGGCACAGTGTCAGCATAGGCACCAGTGGTTTTGATGAACGTCCTGGTTGGGATATGAAACTTTTTATAAATTCTCAGACAAAAAGTAAAATCTGGTGATCCTCTGTAATTATGCATATGTCTGTGTGGAAGTGAAATATTAATAACATTATTCTTAATTTTGGGAGCTATGAAAGTTTACCATGATTACCCTCATAATGATCTTATTTTTAGATCTTGAGAGTGGATATCTTATTAGAAGCATTTACATAGTTTAGTAAAACTTACTTTATTCAGCAGGCTTTTACTGATTCGTTCCTAAATTTATTTTTACTTTGAAATAATGTTTCTCTGTTTTACCCAGGATCGGTGGCGCCTGACCTTGCCCTGGGCACATGGCTGCACCCTTCTGATTATACAGGAACTAATCCTAGTGGCCGGATGCTGGGAATTGCTGGGCCTGGGGGATCTGGTCCTCTACGCCATTCACATCATTCTTCTCTCTTACAGCGCTATGGCGACCTATGCTATGCTCAAATTGGTAAGACTGGGTAACGAAAGTGTGTTTCTGTAACATGTATGCAGTGATCCTCTCAATAAAAAAAAAAAACACCCATGGCAGCACACGTTCATTTACTATTCGTTAGTGCACATGAACATTATGTTTAGGCAATAGAGTAAATCCAATAAAAAAAACGAGACATGATGATTTAAGATGGCTTTTTATTTTAATATATATGGAAGAATATTTCCTGTTAGAATGGCGATATATATGTAGATATATATATACATATTATATTATATATATATATATATATATATATATACATATATATACATAAATACATATATATATATATATATATATATATATATATATATATATATATATATATATATATATATATATATATACACAATACACACACACACACATATATATATACACACACATATATATATATATATATATATATATATATATATATATATATATATATATATATATATATATATATATATATATATATATATATATATATGTAATGGGGATGGCATGCACTTCTTAGAACTGTCTGTTATACTGTTTGCCTTCACTTCCGTAGGAACAAGTTGCCCGGTATTTAACTATGCTGGAGCTTCACTTATCGTGCTCAGATGTCGGCTATCTTTCAATATTTCATAAGTTCTTCTTTTATTAATTTTGGTTAAATGAAATTTATGTTTACCCTTAATTACATTTATTTGGTCTTTAAACTGTATAACTTTTTCCACCTTTCAATGGGTAGCAATGACCGAGTCTTTATCTTAAAGGCACATCGTAAAATTCGTGGACTTAGAATTTCACTTGTACTATGGGCATTCAGAAATTTTATAAGTTCACAAGTCTGGGTTTTCACAGTCACCTCTCCACACATCTCGCACACTCCCTGCCCGGATGCCCTTTTCTAACTGACTCTGCTTCCAGAGCCTTCGTATATATGGGTATGGGTTCGATGCCTAAATCTGGTATAATTTTCCTTATTTTCGTCCAGATAGGCTTCCCTTTTCCATTAATGTTTCACGTTTAATTGTCTATGCAATTCGTTCAACGGTTGTTATCGAGTTAACGTTATGGTGTGCGAGAAGTCACCGGGCGAGGTCAAGATCTAAATTAGTTCATCTTTTTGCCCAGCGCAGTACGGGTAAACACTTTTAGTCACTGGCGACGAACGGTTAAACTCGGCATCTGTTATACTTAGTTTTTTGTTAACGTCTTTCTGTTTTTGCTGTCTCTGTCTTTATCAGTGATTTTCTGTATGCCCTTGTGCGTATATCAAAGTATTTAGTTTATTCAATTATAGGCTCGTTTCTATTATAATGTCGGCCAGCTACCCAGCTGACTCCGGCAGCTCTAGCTAAACTAAGGCAGAAATAATATATCTACGAGGACTCCTAACACATGCTTCTTAGGAAAATCACACAACTTATAAGATAACTCTAAAGCATTAAACTGAATATAAAACAATCATTTCTTCGATCAAATTGAATGAGATATTCAAATGCACTTTCAAAACAAAATATAATTTGCTATCCAAGTTACATAGTTATTACTCAGTCCTCAGTCCTATGCTATTTAGGTGGATATCGCCCTATTATTTATGAAATTGACGAATAAATATTTTTCTTCTTCTCTTCTGATGACGACGAAAGTCATAGTGTTTCTTGGTTGACTATGCGAAGGGGGAAGTAGACTTGACGGTTACCTTCTCGATCACGTACTTCTTGAAACGTCCTGGAGGAATATCCTTGTGTAATTGCATGTGTCTATAAGTGTGTTATGTGTTTATGCAAATTCAACTTGACTTCCTTGATGTGACTATTAGTAATTTTCTCGTATGATAAGTTTTGTATGTTCATTATTCAACACAAAAGTTATGATTGGCAACTCTATTAAAGGAAGTGGTAAGAGATTAGTACTCGTAAGTTTTTTCTCTACATTTACTGTAACAATAGTTAGTAAGTTTTCATTAATTAAAATCCTTTAAACAAGTGGATAAGGTAAGTGTGTTAGTTATTGCAACAAAATCTGAATTAATGGTATAAAGAATTTTCTTTGCTGAAATTATTTATTATCTAGGAAATTCCTTCTTAAGGATAATAGTCATTCTTGATTAGAAAACTAAGATATTGTTAAATTCCTTGAAATGATTACATTACATTTTAAAATTTACGTACAATCCCTCGTTTCCTAAATACTCCCCTTTATAGTTAAAGAAAAAGTAAATTCAAAGTTAGTGCACTTAACCCAAATTTTTGCTACAAAACCAACTAATCAAAGTAAGAATTACAACAATATAAAAAAAAAGGTTTATTCCTAAGTCAACCGACGAAGGTAAACTTAGCAATAAAGAAATCAAATACAGGGAATAATAGGATGATTGATGGGTTTGTTCTTATTATAATTACTGAAATGTGACTCTTCTATTTCTTAGGTTATACCTAGTTTTTCCTTCTGAAATTTCTTCTCTTGGTTCTTCAGTCATTTCTGGTTCTTTGACTTCTTTAGTTCTCTTGACTTTGTCTTTATTTATCCAAAATCCCTCATCTTCTAATGATTCAGCATATGTGGAAGGTATTTGGTTGTTTATTCTTGTCACTTTCATTTTTGTCTCTTGTATATCTATGACTCTGTACGGACCTGTGAATTTAGTGGCTAACTTATAATTAATTCCACTTCTTACTTCCTTCTTGATGTAAACTTCGTCCCCTATCTTGTAATCTACTGACTTTAACCCTTCTTGATGTTTGTCGATCATGATCTTCTGGGCTTCTTCTAGATTCTTGTGTAACTGTTTATGAATTACCTTGAAATTACTAATTCTTATCTTCATGATATCTTCAGAATAATTTGGCTGTATTGGCTGATTCAGCCATGCATATGGTAATCTTGGTTCATATCCCATCAAAGCTTTTATGGGCGTTGCTTGAGTACTGGAATGATTTCTAGCATTTAATGACAATTGGACTAAAGGTAAATTGATATCCCATTCAGGATCCTGTCCTACTGCATGCCTTAATGCATCTAGAACCTTTCTGTTATTTCTTTCTACTAAACCATTGCTTGCTGGATGATATGGTTGTATTGTTACTTTCTCTACTTTGAATGCATCACAAATTTCTTGTACTAGTGAATTATTGAATTCGGTGCCATTGTCAGATATTATAAGCTGTGGGGCAGAATATCTACAAAAGATTTTGTCAAAGAGAGCGACTGCACATTCCTTAGCTCCCTTTCCTGTTATTGGTATTAGCTCTGTGTATCTGGTAAGTGCATCTATACACACTAGTATATTCTTATTCCCCTTACTCGTGGTATGTAAGTTAGTTATGAGATCTATTGCTACTCTTTCAAATGGAGTTTGTGGAATGGGATACTTCCCTAGAGGTACTTCTTTATCTGTTCTCCCTTTATAACTGTTACAAGTATTGCAGCTTTTCACATATTTGCTAACATCTTTGTAAATTCCCTTCCAATGGAAAGATCCTTTAATTAATCTAACTTTTTCATCTCTTCCTGGGTGTGCTCTCATGTCATCATCATGCATTAGTTCAATAACTTTACTTCTTAGGCTCTTAGGTACTATTCTTTTGTGAGTTACACCTTGAAAGGACTTGAATGGGTCATATTCTTCACACATCCAGACTAATACATTGTCTATGATATTCACTGCATCTATGGGACATCCAATTTTCTTACTCAATTCTACTTGCTCTTGCTGATCAAATTCTTTCTTATTTTCTACAAATCTGAAAACTTCTTTCAAATCTTCATCCTCTCTTTGTTTCCTTATGAAGTTTTGCTTGGAAAGTTCTTCTGTATAATGCATAGTAAATACATTGTATATGGGTTCACTTGTTTTTGTTTCTAGGCTAATCATATTTACACTATCTCCTTGCGGGATGTATCTTGATAATGCGTCTGCTACTTTATTTGTTTTTCCTGGGACATATTTCATTTCTATGTCATAGTCTTGGGCTGTCATAAACCATCGAGCTCTTCGTCCAGAAAAATTCGGATTTTTGAGCATTTCTACTGCAGCTGAATGATCGGTGAATACAGTTATTTTATAGCCAAATATTATGTACCTGAAGTGTTTTAAAGCGTCTATTATGGCTAAAGACTCTAGGTCTGTTACAAAGTAGTTTACTTCTGTTGGTTTTAGTTTTCTACTGTAATAAGCTATAGCATGATATTTGTTGTCATGTCTTTGCATTAAGCATGCTCCTATACCAGTGTGGCCTGCGTCTGTGGCTAAGAAGAATTCTTTATTAAAATCTGGAAAACTAAGTATTGGTGGGTGTGTCAGTCTTTCCTTTAGTTCATCAAATGCCTTCTGTTGTTTGGTTGACCACCAGAACTGTATGTGTTCTTTTAATAACTCAGTCAGTGGAGCTGCTATGGTGGCAAAATCTTTTATAAACTTTCGGTAAAAACCTGCCAAACCTAAGAATGATTTTACGTCTCTCTTACATTTAGGTGTAGGATACTCCTTGATTGACTTAATCTTCAAGTCATTTACTTCAACACCCTTTTCACTTAAAGTATGTCCCAGGTATTCTATTTTCCTTTTAAGGAAATTGCATTTTTTTAACTTTAGTTTTAGATTTGCTCTCCTCAATCTTTTTAGGACTTCTCTCACTAGTCTTATGTGTTCTTCAATTGTATCTGTTGCTATTACCAAATCATCTGCTGTATATAGCAATGTACATTCTTGCCTAATAAATCACCTAAAATCTTATCCATTAATCTCACAAATGTTACTGGGCTTGACTTTAGACCAAAGGGCATTCTTACATACTGATATCTGCCATTACTAGTGGAAAAAGCTGTCAAAGGCTTACTTTCTTCGTCTAAAGGAATTTGTAAAAATCCTTGTAACAAATCTATTGTGGTGAAATATTTCTTGGCTCCAATAGTTGTGATAAGATCTCTCATGGATGGCATTGGATATGGATCATTCTCAGTTATCTTATTTAATCTTCTAAAATCTACTACTACTCGGTATGTTTTATCCTTCTTTGGAACTAGCAAAAGTGGAAAAGACCACGGAGATTTTGATGGTTCTATTATCCCTTGCTTCTTCATTTGTTGCACTTCTCTTTCAATAATCTCCTTCTGGGAATGTGCTACTCTATAAGCAGGTATGTAGATTGGCTTAGTATTCTGTGGAATATCTATTCTATGTGTTATCTCTCCTGTATTGCCAAGGGTGTCTCCCTCTATGGCGACTATATCACTATATTCACTCAGTAAATTAGTGAGTTTCTCTCTAGCAGGGCCTTCTTCGATATCTTTCAAGTGAATCCATATCTTTGCTTTTCTCAATTCTGTTTCATGTGTTGAATTTTTGTTCTCTTTGTTAATTGCTGCTACTGTTTCCTTTTCTACTACTTGAATAGGGAAATTATATACTTCTGCTAAACCTATCTCTGTACCTTGTGATAACCTAACTTTTCATCCTCTGTTATTTATAACTTGTAAAGCTATTTTACCTTGTCTGACTTCATGTAGGCTGGAAGAATAGTGTATTCCATTTACTTGTGCTCCTTCTGTAAGGGTTAGAACTTCTTTTCCTTCATATAATGGATTTATTGTGCATTCTATCCAGGTGCTTTCTCCTGGCTTAAGTCTTAATTCTCTGTTTAATTTCAAGTAAGTTTCCTGGTTAGCATTTAGGTTACTGCTGATTAGTTGTGCATTCGTGTCACATACTTGATATGCCTTGTCGGTGTTATCCTCTTTTAGGATACCTTTCAATAAGGAGGTTTTCTGAGCTTGATTTCTTTTAATCATTTTACACAGTGGTATTCTACAATTCCTATGCTTCCTTCTAATCACTAATTGTTCTCTAGGTGCATCAATTGTGATTCCTTGTCTAACCATAGTTGGGTAACCAATCAATAGGTGTGCAAATGCAAAATGAATTCCCCGTGCTACAAGAGCCTTTTCCTTAAGTGGGATTCTTCCTAATTTAAAAGGTAAATTAACTTGCCCTACTAGTTCTATTCTGTTTCCTTGAACATCTGTGATTTTACAGTCTTCTACTGGGTTTAAGCTTAAATGAGAAAAATATGCCTCATACACCTTTTCAGACATTATATTCTTGGGACTTCCTGTGTCAAAGAATACCGCTATAGGTTTTTCTAAACCAACATGGGCGGGACATACAGGTCTATAGCTATATTCATTTCTTACATTAACTTTGCTAATACACTTAGTTTGGCTTAAGGGTGATGCTCTCGTCTTTTCCTTTAAGTAGGAATGTCCATGATACCAGTGATACAAAAATTTACTGTCGAGTCGTCTGATAACTCTTGGTCTGGTTGGTATACTAGGCTTGCAGCTTGGTCATTGTTCTGATCTCTATTATAATTCTGATCTCTATTCCTTCTTATCTGTGGAGACCGACTGCGATATCTACCTCTACCTTGTGACTGTGATCTATGTCTAGGTCTACTCTTACAATCTCTAGCATTATGTTCTGTTTTCTTATGGTAAGGACAATAAGCTGTTCCATAACATTCACTTGCGTAATGCCCTCTCTTTTGGCAGTTGTAGCATGTAACTGTGGAAGGTCTTCCTTGATGTGTTTTACCTGGATTCCTATTCTGATTTCTAGCTGGTGTCCTAGATCTCCTATTCTGATGACTAGGATCCCCCCTCTCTTGTCCTACAGTAACTAAAGGTCTGTATAGATCATTCCCTTCAGGATTCCTACCTAAAATTTTCCTCACTTCACTTTCAATTTCAATGACATCGTCTTCTAAACCCCAAGTACGATTCATCTTTTCAATAGCCTTTGAGGGTAGGCTTCCCAACAGTAGAGCTAACCTAAACATATTATGGCAGTTTTCAATTGTTATTACCTTTTGACCTGCTAAAGTCGTTGACCATGGAGTGTCTGCAACCAAATGGCTCCATTCCTTGAAATGGATATATAACTGAGGATTCATTCTGAGGTAGTTTCTTTTGTCTACTCTCCATCCTTGAACTAACTTTGCGAGACTGATAACAGGATCTGTTTCGCCTACTGTGGAATATATTCTCCTCAGGTATTGCTTTAGTTCTTCCCAATTCTTAACTCTTTTATAGGCACTAGCATGTATGTAACATCCTATATCTCCTGATGACAAATCTAGATAGGCTTTGGCTTCATTTAATTTGTCTGTGTCAGCTCCAGTTATGTTATTCAAATGGGTTTCTGCTTGCTCGATCCATGTTTCTAGATTGCAGGCATCGTTTTCTCCTTTTCTTCCCCAAACTTAATAATATGGTCACTCGCATGTAATTTATGAGCAACCGTGGAGGTTGTGTTTGTTGGAGGTGAAGGAGTAGGAGTAGCCATTGTCAATTGTTTTGTTTGGCTTCTCGTATGAACAGGAGTTCTTACTTTCTTATGGTGTGCAGATCTCTTTCTGTGCATTTACTCATTAATGGCAAGTAAATTCTTAAACATCAAACACACTGAACTGAGATTAAGTTTTGGCAGTAATATCTAAAAAAAATTAAAGACAAACAGGTCTTAAAAAATTTTTAAAAAATCACAAATACTTCCCTTGAATTAAAACAAACTGTAAAATCACTTAAAATATATAAAAAAGAAATCTAAATATATCCCTTAATTAAAATACAATAAAACACAATACAGGTTAGTAAATAAAAATATTGGAAAAGTCTTAGTAATTAATTAGCACTGATTAGTAAAAAAAAAGAAAATTTGTTGCCAAAAAATTTAAGTATCTAATGATTCTCAAAGTACGAGTCTTTTGTGTTTTGAAAATGTCGAACACTAGTTTTCACATCATGTTAACTTTTAGTAAA